>NC_136953.1:0-102500 GCF_949987615.1 Pollachius pollachius | reverse complement strand
TAATTTCTGAATTTGGAAGTGTTATTTGGAAAATCACTAGGGGCAGTAGTGATCCATGGTAAAACTAAACATCAGTAATTTCTGAATTTGGAAGTGTTATTTGGAAAATCTCTAGGGGGCAGTAGTGAACCATGGTAAAACTAATTATCAGTAGTTTGGAATTTTTATACTAATTCAAAATGTATTCATACACTAAGTCCACCAACAGCAATTGCTTCATGTGGATTTGGAAGTTGGAAGTGGGTAAATGTCCTGAAGTAGGAAGTTCGTTAAAAATCAATGTACAGTCTAAGTCCACCAACAGCAATTGGTTCATGTCTACTATTTGGAAGTTGGAAGTAGGTAAATGTCCTCAAGTTGGAAGTTCATTAAAAATCAATGTATAGTCTAAGTCCACCAACAGCAATCGGTTCATGTCTACGATTTGGAAGTTGGAAGTAGGTAAATGTCCTGAAGTTGGAAGTTTGTTAAAAATCAATGTATAGTCTAAGTCCACCAACAGCAATCGGTTCATGTCTACGATTTGGAAGTTGGAAGTAGGTAAATGTCCTGAAGTTGGAAGTTCGTTAAAAATCAATGTATAGTCTAAGTCCACCAACAGCAATCGGTTCATGTCTACAATTTGGAAGTTGGAAGTAGGTAAATGTCCTGAAGTTGGAAGTTCGTTAAAAATCAATGTGTAGTCTAAGTCCACCAACAGCAATCGGTTCATGTCTACAATTTGGAAGTTGGAAGTAGGTAAATGTCCTGAAGTTGGAAGTTCGTTAAAAATCAATGTGTAGTCTAAGTCCACCAACAGCAATCGGTTCATGTCTACAATTTGGAAGTTGGAACTTCGTTAAAAATCAATGTACAGTCTAAGTCCACCAACAGCAATTGCTTCATGTCTACTATTTGGAAGTTGGAAGTAGGTAAATGTCCTCAAGTTGGAAGTTCGTTAAAAATCAATGCATAGTCTAAGTCCACCAACAGCAATCGGTTCATGTCTACGATTTGGAAGTTGGAAGTAGGTAAATGTCCTGAAGTTGGAAGTTCGTTAAAAATCAATGCATAGTCTAAGTCCACCAACAGCAATCGGTTCATGTCTACGATTTGGAAGTTGGAAGTAGGTAAATGTCCTGAACTTGGAAGTTCGTTAAAAATCAATTTATAGTCTAAGTCCACCAACAGCAATTAGTCCATGTCTACAATTTGGAAGTTGGAATTAGGTAAATGTCCTGAAGTTGGAAGTTCGTTAAAAATCAATGTATAGTCTAAGTCCACCAACAGCAATCGGTTCATGTCTACGATTTGGAAGTTGGAAGTAGGTAAATGTCCTGAAGTTGGAAGTTCGTTAAAAATCAATGTATAGTCTAAGTCCACCAACAGCAATTGGTTCATGTCTACAATTTGGAAGTTGGAAATAGGTAAATGTCCTCAAGTTGGAAGTGGTCATTTTTGTGTGTCACCATTGAACATATGAAGAGTTCAGATGCAAAGGCCTCTAAACGCCACCTCCGTCAAAAATGAGATAAAGACATTGAGTGAATGCTCTCTGCACGTAGTATGCTTTAGGGTTAGGGTTAATTTCTCGTCAAAACCCGCTATATACCACTATTTTCCTGGTCTGAAATCTCCATTTGTATGCAAAAACCTCTAAACAGCACTTCCCTTTGTCAACAAAAGCCTCTACGTTCTTAGAACCAATCACAACGCAACATGGAATCATGTGACTTCAAAATGGCGGCGCCCTGAGGAGCTGCTTTTTGGACAGCTGTCAGATATCAACAACACAGTACATTTACGTTTATCTTCTTTAGCGATTCAATTTGGATTTTGATGGTCATGGATTTTGACATAATGGACGAACCTGTCCTTGTGACAGCTAACGGCCGAAAAAAACGTCGTAAAAACGGCCAAAAATAATAATCTTTTCTACCTCCTATTTTTATATTACAATTTAATATATATTTGCAGGCTATACTGCAGGTATTTTGAATGTATTTAACTTCTGTTATTGTTAAAATAAATGTGTTGCCATTTTGTGCCATTGAGGATATGCTTTGTGACTGTTTCTTTATTATTATTATTATTTTTATTATTATATATTTTGGCCTTTTGTCTTTGTTGGATTTCCCCATTGACAATAAATGTAGAGGCGGTTATTGCACTTACTTGGTTTGTTGAAGTTGTCTGGTAGTCTATCGGGTAGTCTGTGTTGGCTCCAAGCTCTAACATGCATGCAAAAATAGATGAAAATTGATAGAAATATCAAAAATTTGCATTTAATGCTCAAAAGCATCAAAGGGTATCGGGAATAGTAAAAGACTCTGCTCTCTCAGCATTCACTAGTTCAAATTGTTTGTTTGCACACCTGTGTACAATTACTGACTGATTATAAGGCTTTTCATCACTACCACATTTCAGGACCAGATGGAGCGATTCCTCATGCATTTAAATGAGTTTAACTAAAACAAGTCAAACTTAGGTTGTCCCGGTGGTGCACTGGGTAGAGTGTGTACCACTAAAGCCCAGGCCTCACCACAGCGACAGGGGTTCGATGTTGGGTCAAGCAGGTTAGCCCCAGTGGTTCACCGGGTAGAGTCAGTGAGAGTCCCGCGTCAGTGTGACTCAATTCTGTCATCTTAAATTCATCAGTAATTAAGCGTTAAAAAAGACAATAAGGTAAAATAGCTCCAATAAATCCTATCAAAAACGGTTGCTCCTATGGAACCTCCTGCGTCCCATTAAGGACCCGTCCGTACCACAGCGACAGGGGTTCAATTCCTTCTAGAGGGCACAGAGAGCTGAAAGTCGAAGTGGACGAGGTCCCAGTCTTACCCTGTAAGCAAGCGTAGCAAGTCTTGAGGAGGTGACACCTTCCAGTCTCTTAATTGGTCTCTCACCCAAATGCTGCACGAGAAGCACATGTGCGTTACACATCTGAGGAATTCTGATAGAAAAAGTGACATTATTAGGGATAATTATTTCTGTTGGGTCAAACAAGCAGCGTTTCGGATATTTCGTTCATGGGAACAATGGGGACGCGTGAATGCGTTTTGGAACCACTCGCTATCTCGAAAGGTCACAAAAATAGTAGGTTAGGGTTTTCCCCATTCACTTAGAATTGCCTTTTGGAAGCACTTTTCACCCTCTATAAAAAGCCAAGGAAAAGGTTTTTGTGTCCGAGCTTGAGGTATGTTGTAGCACCAACAGCCTTCTCTTTTGGCTATAAGTTTGATGCTTCAGCCTCTTAAGATGGCAGAGCGGCACCGTTGCACGCTTCCCAAATGTCAATAGGTCAAGTAAGGCCTTCCAAAAAGAGTGGAGTACCCAATCTGGAAGTTTTTTCCGTTCCACAATGAAAAGACAGAACTGCCCCAAAATAAGATTCTGGGCTATTTTAGGGATGGTGAACACGTCTGCAGAGGAAATGGCTCCTTTTCAGAACTCATTCATGGTTTATCCGCGCTTCCAAAAGGAGAGGGGTACCCAATCTGGAAGTGTCTACCGTTCCACAATGAAACAACAGAATTGCACCAAAATAAGACACTGGGCTATGTCAGGGATAGTGAATGCGTCTGCAGCTTCCAATTTAACCTATCGTTTCACAAAGTATTCCAAATTTAATTTCTATATCAAGAAATAGTGCCTTCTATTGATGATGACATATGCTGGAAAACGCTCGTTCAAACCATTCCAAAACACTTGGCCTCACTCCTCTAGGCCTTTCTTTCAAAAGGTTATAAGGGTTCAAAGTGGCTATTGGAAGCACCTTTCAGCCTCTCCAAAAGACCAAAGAAAAGCTATTTTTTTCTGAGCTTGATGTATGGTGTAGCATAAACAGCCATCTCTTTTGGGTATAAGTTTGGTGCTTCAGTCTCTTAAGATGGCCGAGTGGCAAGGCTGAAGGCTTCCAAAATGTCTAAGGGCTTCCAAAAAGAGTGCAGTACCCAATCTGGAAGTGTCTACCGTTCCACATTGAAAAGACAGAACTGCCCCAAAATAAGATTCTGGCCTATTTTAGGGATGGTGAACACGTCTGCAGAGGAAAAGGCTCCTTTTCAGAAATCATTCTTGGTTTATCCCCGCTTCCAAAAGGAGAGGGGTACCGAATCTGGAAGTGACTACCATTCCACAATCACACAACAGAAATGCCCCAAAATAAGACACTGGGCTATTTCAGGGATGGCGAACACGCCTGCAGAGTCCAATTAAACTTTTCGTTTCGCAAAGTGTTCCAAATTTAATTTCTATATCAAGAAATAGTGCCTTCTGTTGATGATCACATATGCTGGAAAGAGCTCATTCAGACCTTTCCAAAACACTTGGCCTCATTCCTCTAGGCCTTTCTTTCACAAAGTTATAAGGGTTCAAATTTGACATTTCGGGGGAGGGGTTAGGGTTAGGAATGGCGACCCCGAGGTCCTAGAGGGCTGAGATTTGGAGTGGAGGTCCCAGTCAGACCCTCTGAAAAGCATGTCAAGTCTCGGGGCGGTGACACCTTGCTGTCTCTTAATTGGTCTCTTGACCAAAGGCTGATCGAGAAGCACTTGGGGGTTACACTTCTGAGTAGTTCTGATAGAAAAAGTGACCTTAACAAGGAATTTTTTTTTCTGTTGGGTCAAAAAGGCCGACTCTCGGATATGTTGTTCATGGGAACAGTTGGGACGTGTGTATGCGTTTTGGAACCACTCGCTATCTCGACAGGTCACAAAATTAGTAGGTTAGGGTTTTCCCCATTCACTTAGAATTGCCTTTTGGAAGCACCTTTCACCCTCTATAAAAAGCCAAGGAAAAGGTTTTTCTGTCCGAGCTTGAGGTATGTTGTAGCACCAACAGCCTTCTCTTTTGGCTATAAGTTTGATGTTTCAACGTCTTAAGATGGCAGAGCGGCACCGTTGCACGCTTCCCAAATGTCAATAGGTCAAGTAAGGCCTTCCAAAAAGAGTGGAGTACCCAATCTGGAAGTGGAACTAAACAGGGAATTTTTTTTCTGTTGGGTCAAACAGGCCGACTCTCGGATATGTCGTTCATGGGAACAATGGGGACGCATGAATGCGTTTTGGAACCACTCGCTATCTCGAAAGGTCACAAAATTAGTAGGTTAGGGTTTTCCCCATTCAATTAGAATTGCCTTTTGGAAGCACCTTTCACCCTCTATAAAAAGCCAAGGAAAAGGTTTTTCTGTCCGAGCTTGAGGTATGTTGTAGCACCAACAGCCTTCTCTTTTGGCTATAAGTTTGATGCTTCAGCCTCTTAAGATGGCAGAACGGCACCGTTGCACGCTTCCCAAATGTCAATAGGTCAAGTAAGGCCTTCCAAAAAGAGTGGAGTACCCAATCTGGAAGTGTCTACCGTTCCACAATGAAACAACAGAATTGCACCAAAATAAGACACTGGGCTATGTCAGGGATGGTGAACGCGTCTGCAGCGTCCAATTTAACCTATAGTTTCACAAAGTATTCCAAATTTAATTTCTATATCAAGAAATAGTGCCTTCTATTGATGATGACATATGCTGGAAAACGCTCGTTCAGACCATTCCAAAACACTTGGCCTCACTCCTCTAGGCCTTTCTTTCAAAAGGTTATAAGGGTTCAAAGTGGCTATTGGAAGCACCTTTCAGCCTCTCCAAAAGACCAAAGAAAAGCTATTTTTTTCTGAGCTTGATGTATGGTGTAGCATAAACAGCCATCTCTTTTGGGTATAAGTTTGGTGCTTCAGTCTCTTAAGATGGCCGAGTGGCAAGGCTGAAGGCTTCCAAAATGTCTAAGGGCTTCCAAAAAGAGTGCAGTACCCAATCTGGAAGTGTCTACCGTTCCACATTGAAAAGACAGAACTGCCCCAAAATAAGATTCTGGCCTATTTTAGGGATGGTGAACACGTCTGCAGAGGAAAAGGCTCCTTTTCAGAAATCATTCTTGGTTTATCCCCGCTTCCAAAAGGAGAGGGGTATCGAATCTGGAAGTGACTACCATTCCACAATCAAACAACAGAAATGCCCCAAAATACGACACTGGGCTATTTCAGGGATGGCGAACACGCCTGCAGAGTCCAATTAAACTTTTCGTTTCGCAAAGTGTTCCAAATTTAATTTCTATATCAAGAAATAGTGCCTTCTGTTGATGATCACATATGCTGGAAAGAGCTCATTCAGACCTTTCCAAAACACTTGGCCTCATTCCTCTAGGCCTTTCTTTCACAAAGTTATAAGGGTTCAAATTTGACATTTCGGGGGAGGGGTTAGGGTTAGGAATGGCGACCCCGAGGTCCTAGAGGGCTGAGATTCAGAGTGGAGGTCCCAGTCAGACCCTCTGAAAAGCATGTCAAGTCTCGGGGCGGTGACACCTTGCTGTCTCTTAATTGGTCTCTTGACCAAAGGCTGATCGAGAAGCACTTGGGGGTTACACTTCTGAGTAGTTCTGATAGAAAAAGTGACCTTAACAAGGAATTTTTTTTTCTGTTGGGTCAAAAAGGCCGACTCTCGGATATGTTGTTCATGGGAACAGTTGGGACGTGTGTATGCGTTTTGGAACCACTCGCTATCTCGACAGGTCACAAAATTAGTAGGTTAGGGTTTTCCCCATTCACTTAGAATTGCCTTTTGGAAGCACCCTTCACCCTCTATAAAAAGCCAAGGAAAAGGTTTTTCTGTCCGAGCTTGAGGTATGTTGTAGCACCAACAGCCTTCTCTTTTGGCTATAAGTTTGATGCTTCAGCCTCTTAAGATGGCAGAGCGGCACCGTTGCACGCTTCCCAAATGTCAATAGGTCAAGTAAGGCCTTCCAAAAAGACTGGAGTACCCAATCTGGAAGTGGAACTAAACAGGGAATTTTTTTTCTGTTGGGTCAAACAGGCCGACTCTTGGATATGTCGTTCATGGGAACAATGGGGACGCATGAATGCGTTTTGGAACCACTCGCTATCTCGAAAGGTCACAAAATTAGTAGGTCAGGGTTTTCCCCATTCAATTAGAATTGCCTTTTGGAAGCACCTTTCACCCTCTATAAAAAGCCAAGGAAAAGGTTTTTCTGTCCGAGCTTGAGGTATGTTGTAGCACCAACAGCCTTCTCTTTTGGCTATAAGTTTGATGCTTCAGCCTCTTAAGATGGCAGAGCGGCACCGTTGCACGCTTCCCAAATGTCAATAGGTCAAGTAAGGCCTTCCAAAAAGAGTGGAGTACCCAATCTGGAAGTGTCTACCGTTCCACAATGAAACAACAGAATTGCACCAAAATAAGACACTGGGCTATGTCAGGGATGGTGAACGCGTCTGCAGCGTCCAATTTAACCTATAGTTTCACAAAGTATTCCAAATTTAATTTCTATATCAAGAAATAGTGCCTTCTATTGATGATGACATATGCTGGAAAACGTTCGTTCAGACCATTCCAAAACACTTGGCCTCACTCCTCTAGGCCTTTCTTTCAAAAGGTTATAAGGGTTCAAAGTGGCTTTTGGAAGCACCTTTCAGCCTCTCCAAAAGACCAAAGAAAAGCTCTTTCTTTCTGAGCTTGATGTATGGTGTAGCATCAACAGCCATCTCTTTTGGGTATAAGTTTGGTGCTTCAGTCTCTTAAGGTGGCCGAGTGGCAAGGCTGAAGGCTTCCAAAATGTCTAAGGGCTTCCAAAAAGAGTGCAGTACCCAATCTGGAAGTGTCTACCGTTCCACAATGAAAAGACAGAACTGCCCCAAAATAAGATTCTGGCCTATTTTAGGGATGGTGAACGTGTCTGCAGAGGAAATGGCTCATTTTCAGAAATCATTCATGGTTTATCCCCGCTTCCAAAAGGAGAGGGGTACCGAATCTGGAAGTGACTACCATTCCACAATCAAACAACAGAAATGCCCCAAAATAAGACACTGGGCTATTTCAGGGATGGCGAACACGCCTGCAGAGTCCAATTAAACTTTTTGTTTCGCAAAGTGTTCTAAATTTAATTTCTATATCAAGAAATAGTGCCTTCTGTTGATGATCACATATGCTGGAAAGAGCTCATTCAGACCTTTCCAAAACACTTGGCCTCATTCCTCTAGGCCTTTCTTTCACAAAGTTATAAGGGTTCAAAGTTGACATTTTGGGGGAAGGGTTAGGGTTAGGAATGGCGACCCCGAGGTCCTAGAGGGCTGAGATTCGGAGTGGAGGTCCCAGTCAGACCCTCTGAAAAGCATGTCAAGTCTCGGGGCGGTGACACCTTGCTGTCTCTTAATTGGTCTCTTGACCAAAGGCTGATCGAGAAGCACTTGGGGGTTACACTTCTGAGTAGTTCTGATAGAAATAGTGACCTTAACAAGGAATTTTTTTTTCTGTTGGGTCAAAAAGGCCGACTCTCGGATATGTTGTTCATGGGAACAGTTGGGACGTGTGTATGCGTTTTGGAACCACTCGCTATCTCGAAAGGTCACAAAATTAGTAGGTTAGTGTTTTCCCCATTCACTTAGAATTGCCTTTTGGAAGCACCTTTCACCCTCTATAAAAAGCCAAGGAAAAGGTTTTTCTGTCCGAGCTTGAGGTATGTTGTTGCACCAACAGCCTTCTCTTTTGGCTATAAGTTTGATGCTTCAGCGTCTTAAGATGGCAGAGCGGCACCGTTGCATGCTTCCCAAATGTCAATAGGTCAAGTAAGGCCTTCCAAAAAGAGTGGAGTACCCAATCTGGAAGTGGAACTAAACAGGGAATTTTTTTTCTGTTGGGTCAAACAGGCCGACTCTCGGATATGTCGTTCATGGGAACAATGGGGACGCATGAATGCGTTTTGGAACCACTCGCTATCTCGAAAGGTCACAAAATTAGTAGGTTAGGGTTTTCCCCATTCAATTAGAATTGCCTTTTGGAAGCACCTTTCACCCTCTATAAAAAGCCAAGGAAAAGGTTTTTATGTCCGAGCTTGAGGTATGTTGTAGCACCAACAGCCTTCTCTTTTGGCTATAAGTTTGATGCTTCAGCCTCTTAAGATGGCAGAGCGGCACCGTTGCACGCTTCCCAAATGTCAATAGGTCAAGTAAGGCCTTCCAAAAAGAGTGGAGTACCCAATCTGGAAGTGTCTACCGTTCAACAATGAAACAACAGAATTGCACCAAAATAAGACACTGGGCTATGTCAGGGATGGTGAACGCGTCTGCAGCGTCCAATTTAACCTATAGTTTCACAAAGTATTCCAAATTTAATTTCTATATCAAGAAATAGTGCCTTCTATTGATGATGACATATGCTGGAAAACGTTCGTTCAGACCATTCCAAAACACTTGGCCTCACTCCTCTAGGCCTTTCTTTCAAAAGGTTATAAGGGTTCAAAGTGGCTTTTGGAAGCACCTTTCAGCCTCTCCAAAAGACCAAAGAAAAGCTCTTTCTTTCTGAGCTTGATGTATGGTGTAGCATCAACAGCCATCTCTTTTGGGTATAAGTTTGGTGCTTCAGTCTCTTAAGATGGCCGAGTGGCAAGGCTGAAGGCTTCCAAAATGTCTAAGGGCTTCCAAAAAGAGTGCAGTACCCAATCTGGAAGTGTCTACCGTTCCACAATGAAAAGACAGAACTGCCCCAAAATAAGATTCTGGCCTATTTTAGGGATGGTGAACGCGTCTGCAGAGGAAATGGCTCATTTTCAGAAATCATTCATGGTTTATCCCCGCTTCCAAAAGGAGAGGGGTACCGAATCTGGAAGTGACTACCATTCCACAATCAAACAACAGAAATGCCCCAAAATAAGACACTGGGCTATTTCAGGGATGGCGAACACGCCTGCAGAGTCCAATTAAACTTTTTGTTTCGCAAAGTGTTCCAAATTTAATTTCTATATCAAGAAATAGTGCCTTCTGTTGATGATCACATATGCTGGAAAGAGCTCATTCAGACCTTTCCAAAACACTTGGCCTCATTCCTCTAGGCCTTTCTTTCACAAAGTTATAAGGGTTCAAAGTTGACATTTCGGGGGAGGGGTTAGGGTTAGGAATGGCGACCCCGAGGTCCTAGAGGGCTGAGATTCGGAGTGGAGGTCCCAGTCAGACCCTCTGAAAAGCTTGTCAAGTCTCGGGGCGGTGACACCTTGCTGTCTCTTAATTGGTCTCTTGACCAAAGGCTGATCGAGAAGCACTTGGGGGTAACACTTCTGAGTAGTTCTGATAGAAAAAGTGACCTTAACAAGGAATTTTTTTTTCTGTTGGGTCAAAAAGGCCGACTCTCGGATATGTCGTTCATGGGAACAATGGGGACGCATGAATGCGTTTTGGAACCACTCGCTATCTCGAAAGGTCACAAAATTAGTAGGTTAGGGTTTTCCCCATTCAATTAGAATTGCCTTTTGGAAGCACCTTTCACCCTCTATAAAAACCCAAGGAAAAGGTTTTTCTGTCCGAGCTTGAGGTATGTTGTAGCACCAACAGCCTTCTCTTTTGGCTATAAGTTTGATGCTTCAGCCTCTTAAGATGGCAGAGCGGCACCGTTGCACGCTTCCCAAATGTCAATAGGTCAAGTAAGGCCTTCCAAAAAGAGTGGAGTACCCAATCTGGAAGTGTCTACCGTTCCACAATGAAACAACAGAATTGCACCAAAATAAGACACTGGGCTATGTCAGGGATGGTGAACGCGTCTGCAGCGTCCAATTTAACCTATAGTTTCACAAAGTATTCCAAATTTAATTTCTATATCAAGAAATAGTGCCTTCTATTGATGATGACATATGCTGGAAAACGTTCGTTCAGACCATTTCAAAACACTTTGCCTCACTCCTCTAGGCCTTTCTTTCAAAAGGTTATAAGGGTTCAAAGTGGCTTTTGGAAGCACCTTTCAGCCTCTCCAAAAGACCAAAGAAAAGCTCTTTCTTTCTGAGCTTGATGTATGGTGTAGCATCAACAGCCATCTCTTTTGGGTATAAGTTTGGTGCTTCAGTCTCTTAAGGTGGCCGAGTGGCAAGGCTGAAGGCTTCCAAAATGTCTAAGGGCTTCCAAAAAGAGTGCAGTACCCAATCTGGAAGTGTCTACCGTTCCACAATGAAAAGACAGAACTGCCCCAAAATAAGATTCTGGCCTATTTTAGGGATGGTGAACGTGTCTGCAGAGGAAATGGCTCATTTTCAGAAATCATTCATGGTTTATCCCCGCTTCCAAAAGGAGAGGGGTACCGAATCTGGAAGTGACTACCATTCCACAATCAAACAACAGAAATGCCCCAAAATAAGACACTGGGCTATTTCAGGGATGGCGAACACGCCTGCAGAGTCCAATTAAACTTTTTGTTTCGCAAAGTGTTCTAAATTTAATTTCTATATCAAGAAATAGTGCCTTCTGTTGATGATCACATATGCTGGAAAGAGCTCATTCAGACCTTTCCAAAACACTTGGCCTCATTCCTCTAGGCCTTTCTTTCACAAAGTTATAAGGGTTCAAAGTTGACATTTCGGGGGAGGGGTTAGGGTTAGGAATGGCGACCCCGAGGTCCTAGAGGGCTGAGATTCGGAGTGGAGGTCCCAGTCAGACCCTCTGAAAAGCTTGTCAAGTCTCGGGGCGGTGACACCTTGCTGTCTCTTAATTGGTCTCTTGACCAAAGGCTGATCGAGAAGCACTTGGGGGTAACACTTCTGAGTAGTTCTGATAGAAAAAGTGACCTTAACAAGGAATTTTTTTTTCTGTTGGGTCAAAAAGGCCGACTCTCGGATATGTCGTTCATGGGAACAATGGGGACGCATGAATGCGTTTTGGAACCACTCGCTATCTCGAAAGGTCACAAAATTAGTAGGTTAGGGTTTTCCCCATTCAATTAGAATTGCCTTTTGGAAGCACCTTTCACCCTCTATAAAAACCCAAGGAAAAGGTTTTTCTGTCCGAGCTTGAGGTATGTTGTAGCACCAACAGCCTTCTCTTTTGGCTATAAGTTTGATGCTTCAGCCTCTTAAGATGGCAGAGCGGCACCGTTGCACGCTTCCCAAATGTCAATAGGTCAAGTAAGGCCTTCCAAAAAGAGTGGAGTACCCAATCTGGAAGTGTCTACCGTTCCACAATGAAACAACAGAATTGCACCAAAATAAGACACTGGGCTATGTCAGGGATGGTGAACGCGTCTGCAGCGTCCAATTTAACCTATAGTTTCACAAAGTATTCCAAATTTAATTTCTATATCAAGAAATAGTGCCTTCTATTGATGATGACATATGCTGGAAAACGTTCGTTCAGACCATTTCAAAACACTTTGCCTCACTCCTCTAGGCCTTTCTTTCAAAAGGTTATAAGGGTTCAAAGTGGCTTTTGGAAGCACCTTTCAGCCTCTCCAAAAGACCAAAGAAAAGCTCTTTCTTTCTGAGCTTGATGTATGGTGTAGCATCAACAGCCATCTCTTTTGGGTATAAGTTTGGTGCTTCAGTCTCTTAAGGTGGCCGAGTGGCAAGGCTGAAGGCTTCCAAAATGTCTAAGGGCTTCCAAAAAGAGTGCAGTACCCAATCTGGAAGTGTCTACCGTTCCACAATGAAAAGACAGAACTGCCCCAAAATAAGATTCTGGCCTATTTTAGGGATGGTGAACGCGTCTGCAGAGGAAATGGCTCATTTTCAGAAATCATTCATGGTTTATCCCCGCTTCCAAAAGGAGAGGGGTACCGAATCTGGAAGTGACTACCATTCCACAATCAAACAACAGAAATGCCCCAAAATAAGACACTGGGCTATTTCAGGGATGGCGAACACGCCTGCAGAGTCCAATTAAACTTTTTGTTTCGCAAAGTGTTCCAAATTTAATTTCTATATCAAGAAATAGTGCCTTCTGTTGATGATCACATATGCTGGAAAGAGCTCATTCAGACCTTTCCAAAACACTTGGCCTCATTCCTCTAGGCCTTTCTTTCACAAAGTTATAAGGGTTCAAAGTTGACATTTCGGGGGAGGGGTTAGGGTTAGGAATGGCGACCCCGAGGTCCTAGAGGGCTGAGATTCGGAGTGGAGGTCCCAGTCAGACCCTCTGAAAAGCTTGTCAAGTCTCGGGGCGGTGACACCTTGCTGTCTCTTAATTGGTCTCTTGACCAAAGGCTGATCGAGAAGCACTTGGGGGTAACACTTCTGAGTAGTTCTGATAGAAAAAGTGACCTTAACAAGGAATTTTTTTTTCTGTTGGGTCAAAAAGGCCGACTCTCGGATATGTCGTTCATGGGAACAATGGGGACGCATGAATGCGTTTTGGAACCACTCGCTATCTCGAAAGGTCACAAAATTAGTAGGTTAGGGTTTTCCCCATTCACTTAGAATTGCCTTTTGAAAGCACCTTTCACCCTCTATAAAAAGCCAAGGAAAAGGTTTTTCTGTCAGAGCTTGAGGTATGTTGTAGCACCAACAGCCTTCTCTTTTGGCTATAAGTTTGATGCTTCAGCGTCTTAAGATGGCAGAGCGGCACCGTTGCACGCTTCCCAAATGTCAATAGGTCAAGTAAGGCCTTCCAAAAAGACTGGAGTACCCAATCTGGAAGTGGAACTAAACAGGGAATTTTTTTTCTGTTGGGTCAAACAGGCCGACTCTCGGATATGTCGTTCATGGGAACAATGGGGACGCATGAATGCGTTTTGGAACCACTCGCTATCTCGAAAGGTCACAAAATTAGTAGGTTAGGGTTTTCCCCATTCAATTAGAATTGCCTTTTGGAAGCACCTTTCACCCTCTATAAAAAGCCAAGGAAAAGGTTTTTCTGTCCGAGCTTGAGGTATGTTGTAGCACCAACAGCCTTCTCTTTTGGCTATAAGTTTGATGCTTCAGCCTCTTAAGATGGCAGAGCGGCACCGTTGCACGCTTCCCAAATGTCAATAGGTCAAGTAAGGCCTTCCAAAAAGAGTGGAGTACCCAATCTGGAAGTGGAACTAAACAGGGAATTTTTTTTCTGTTGGGTCAAACAGGCCGACTCTCGGATATGTCGTTCATGGGAACAATGGGGACGCATGAATGCGTTTTGGAACCACTCGCTATCTCGAAAGGTCACAAAATTAGTAGGTTAGGGTTTTCCCCATTCAATTAGAATTGCCTTTTGGAAGCACCTTTCACCCTCTATAAAAAGCCAAGGAAAAGGTTTTTCTGTCCGAGCTTGAGGTATGTTGTAGCACCAACAGCCTTCTCTTTTGGCTATAAGTTTGATGCTTCAGCCTCTTAAGATGGCAGAGCGGCACCGTTGCACGCTTCCCAAATGTCAATAGGTCAAGTAAGGCCTTCCAAAAAGAGTGGAGTACCCAATCTGGAAGTGTCTACCGTTCCACAATGAAACAACAGAATTGCACCAAAATAAGACACTGGGCTATGTCAGGGATGGTGAACGCGTCTGCAGCGTCCAATTTAACCTATAGTTTCACAAAGTATTCTAAATTTAATTTCTATATCAAGAAATAGTGCCTTCTATTGATGATGACATATGCTGGAAAACGTTCGTTCAGACCATTCCAAAACACTTGGCCTCACTCCTCTAGGCCTTTCTTTCAAAAGGTTATAAGGGTTCAAAGTGGCTTTTGGAAGCACCTTTCAGCCTCTCCAAAAGACCAAAGAAAAGCTCTTTCTTTCTGAGCTTGATGTATGGTGTAGCATCAACAGCCATCTCTTTTTGGTATAAGTTTGGTGCTTCAGTCTCTTAAGATGGCCGAGTGGCAAGGCTGAAGGCTTCCAAAATGTCTAAGGGCTTCCAAAAAGAGTGCAGTACCCAATCTGGAAGTGTCTACCGTTCCACAATGAAAAGACAGAACTGCCCCAAAATAAGATTCTGGCCTATTTTAGGGATGGTGAACGTGTCTGCAGAGGAAATGGCTCCTTTTCAGAAATCATTCATGGTTTATCCCCGCTTCCAAAAGGAGAGGGGTACCGAATCTGGAAGTGACTACCATTCCACAATCAAACAACAGAAATGCCCCAAAATAAGACACTGGGATATTTCAGGGATGGCGAACACGCCTGCAGAGTCCAATTAAACTTTTTGTTTCGCAAAGTGTTCCAAATTTAATTTCTATATCAAGAAATAGTGCCTTCTGTTGATGATCACATATGCTGGAAAGAGCTCATTCAGACCTTTCCAAAACACTTGGCCTCATTCCTCTAGGCCTTTCTTTCACAAAGTTATAAGGGTTCAAAGTTGACATTTCGGGGGAGGGGTTAGGGTTAGGAATGGCGACCCCGAGGTCCTAGAGGGCTGAGTTTCGGAATGGAGGTCCCAGTCAGACCCTCTGAAAAGCTTGTCAAGTCTCGGGGCGGTGACACCTTGCTGTCTCTTAATTGGTCTCTTGACCAAAGGCTGATCGAGAAGCACTTGGGGGTTACACTTCTGAGTAGTTCTGATAGAAAAAGTGACCTTAACAAGGAATTTTTTTTTCTGTTGGGTCAAAAAGGCCGACTCTCGGATATGTTGTTCATGGGAACAGTTGGGACGTGTGTATGCGTTTTGGAACCACTCGCTATCTCGAAAGGTCACAAAATTAGTAGGTTAGGGTTTTCCCCATTCACTTAGAATTGCCTTTTGAAAGCACCTTTCACCCTCTATAAAAAGCCAAGGAAAAGGTTTTTCTGTCAGAGCTTGAGGTATGTTGTAGCACCAACAGCCTTCTCTTTTGGCTATAAGTTTGATGCTTCAGCGTCTTAAGATGGCAGAGCGGCACCGTTGCACGCTTCCCAAATGTCAATAGGTCAAGTAAGGCCTTCCAAAAAGACTGGAGTACCCAATCTGGAAGTGGAACTAAACAGGGAATTTTTTTTCTGTTGGGTCAAACAGGCCGACTCTCGGATATGTCGTTCATGGGAACAATGGGGACGCATGAATGCGTTTTGGAACCACTCGCTATCTCGAAAGGTCACAAAATTAGTAGGTTAGGGTTTTCCCCATTCAATTAGAATTGCCTTTTGGAAGCACCTTTCACCCTCTATAAAAAGCCAAGGAAAAGGTTTTTCTGTCCGAGCTTGAGGTATGTTGTAGCACCAACAGCCTTCTCTTTTGGCTATAAGTTTGATGCTTCAGCCTCTTAAGATGGCAGAGCGGCACCGTTGCACGCTTCCCAAATGTCAATAGGTCAAGTAAGGCCTTCCAAAAAGAGTGGAGTACCCAATCTGGAAGTGGAACTAAACAGGGAATTTTTTTTCTGTTGGGTCAAACAGGCCGACTCTCGGATATGTCGTTCATGGGAACAATGGGGACGCATGAATGCGTTTTGGAACCACTCGCTATCTCGAAAGGTCACAAAATTAGTAGGTTAGGGTTTTCCCCATTCAATTAGAATTGCCTTTTGGAAGCACCTTTCACCCTCTATAAAAAGCCAAGGAAAAGGTTTTTCTGTCCGAGCTTGAGGTATGTTGTAGCACCAACAGCCTTCTCTTTTGGCTATAAGTTTTATGCTTCAGCCTCTTAAGATGGCAGAGCGGCACCGTTGCACGCTTCCCAAATGTCAATAGGTCAAGTAAGGCCTTCCAAAAAGAGTGGAGTACCCAATCTGGAAGTGTCTACCGTTCCACAATGAAACAACAGAATTGCACCAAAATAAGACACTGGGCTATGTCAGGGATGGTGAACGCGTCTGCAGCGTCCAATTTAACCTATAGTTTCACAAAGTATTCCAAATTTAATTTCTATATCAAGAAATAGTGCCTTCTATTGATGATGACATATGCTGGAAAACGTTCGTTCAGACCATTCCAAAACACTTGGCCTCACTCCTCTAGGCCTTTCTTTCAAAAGGTTATAAGGGTTCAAAGTGGCTTTTGGAAGCACCTTTCAGCCTCTCCAAAAGACCAAAGAAAAGCTCTTTCTTTCTGAGCTTGATGTATGGTGTAGCATCAACAGCCATCTCTTTTGGGTATCAGTTTGGTGCTTCAGTCTCTTAAGATGGCCGAGTGGCAAGGCTGAAGGCTTCCAAAATGTCTAAGGGCTTCCAAAAAGAGTGCAGTACCCAATCTGGAAGTGTCTACCGTTCCACAATGAAAAGACAGAACTGCCCCAAAATAAGATTCTGGCCTATTTTAGGGATGGTGAACGCGTCTGCAGAGGAAATGGCTCCTTTTCAGAAATCATTCATGGTTTATCCCCGCTTCCAAAAGGAGAGGGGTACCGAATCTGGAAGTGACTACCATTCCACAATCAAACAACAGAAATGCCCCAAAATAAGACACTGGGCTATTTCAGGGATGGCGAACACGCCTGCAGAGTCCAATTAAACTTTTTGTTTCGCAAAGTGTTCCAAATTTAATTTCTATATCAAGAAATAGTGCCTTCTGTTGATGATCACATATGCTGGAAAGAACTCATTCAGACCTTTCCAAAACACTTGGCCTCATTCCTCTAGGCCTTTCTTTCACAAAGTTATAAGGGTTCAAAGTTGACATTTCGGGGGAGGGGTTAGGGTTAGGAATTGCGACCCCGAGGTCCTAGAGGGCTGAGATTCGGAGTGGAGGTCCCAGTCAGACCCTCTGAAAAGCTTGTCAAGTCTCGGGGCGGTGACACCTTGCTGTCTCTTAATTGGTCTCTTGACCAAAGGCTGATCGAGAAGCACTTGGGGGTTACACTTCTGAGTAGTTCTGATAGAAAAAGTGACCTTAACAAGGAATTTTTTTTTCTGTTGGGTCAAAAAGGCCGACTCTCGGATATGTCGTTCATGGGAACAATGGGGACGCATGAATGCGTTTTGGAACCACTCGCTATCTCGAAAGGTCACAAAATTAGTAGGTTAGGGTTTTCCCCATTCAATTAGAATTGCCTTTTGGAAGCACCTTTCACCCTCTATAAAAACCCAAGGAAAAGGTTTTTCTGTCCGAGCTTGAGGTATGTTGTAGCACCAACAGCCTTCTCTTTTGGCTATAAGTTTGATGCTTCAGCCTCTTAAGATGGCAGAGCGGCACCGTTGCACGCTTCCCAAATGTCAATAGGTCAAGTAAGGCCTTCCAAAAAGAGTGGAGTACCCAATCTGGAAGTGTCTACCGTTCCACAATGAAACAACAGAATTGCACCAAAATAAGACACTGGGCTATGTCAGGGATGGTGAACGCGTCTGCAGCGTCCAATTTAACCTATAGTTTCACAAAGTATTCCAAATTTAATTTCTATATCAAGAAATAGTGCCTTCTATTGATGATGACATATGCTGGAAAACGTTCGTTCAGACCATTTCAAAACACTTTGCCTCACTCCTCTAGGCCTTTCTTTCAAAAGGTTATAAGGGTTCAAAGTGGCTTTTGGAAGCACCTTTCAGCCTCTCCAAAAGACCAAAGAAAAGCTCTTTCTTTCTGAGCTTGATGTATGGTGTAGCATCAACAGCCATCTCTTTTGGGTATAAGTTTGGTGCTTCAGTCTCTTAAGGTGGCCGAGTGGCAAGGCTGAAGGCTTCCAAAATGTCTAAGGGCTTCCAAAAAGAGTGCAGTACCCAATCTGGAAGTGTCTACCGTTCCACAATGAAAAGACAGAACTGCCCCAAAATAAGATTCTGGCCTATTTTAGGGATGGTGAACGCGTCTGCAGAGGAAATGGCTCCTTTTCAGAAATCATTCATGGTTTATCCCCGCTTCCAAAAGGAGAGGGGTACCGAATCTGGAAGTGACTACCATTCCACAATCAAACAACAGAAATGCCCCAAAATAAGACACTGGGCTATTTCAGGGATGGCGAACACGCCTGCAGAGTCCAATTAAACTTTTTGTTTCGCAAAGTGTTCCAAATTTAATTTCTATATCAAGAAATAGTGCCTTCTGTTGATGATCACATATGCTGGAAAGAACTCATTCAGACCTTTCCAAAACACTTGGCCTCATTCCTCTAGGCCTTTCTTTCACAAAGTTATAAGGGTTCAAAGTTGACATTTCGGGGGAGGGGTTAGGGTTAGGAATTGCGACCCCGAGGTCCTAGAGGGCTGAGATTCGGAGTGGAGGTCCCAGTCAGACCCTCTGAAAAGCTTGTCAAGTCTTGGGGCGGTGACACCTTGCTGTCTCTTAATTGGTCTCTTGACCAAAGGCTGATCGAGAAGCACTTGGGGGTTACACTTCTGAGTAGTTCTGATAGAAAAAGTGACCTTAACAAGGAATTTTTTTTTCTGTTGGGTCAAAAAGGCCGACTCTCGGATATGTCGTTCATGGGAACAATGGGGACGCATGAATGCGTTTTGGAACCACTCGCTATCTCGAAAGGTCACAAAATTAGTAGGTTAGGGTTTTCCCCATTCAATTAGAATTGCCTTTTGGAAGCACCTTTCACCCTCTATAAAAACCCAAGGAAAAGGTTTTTCTGTCCGAGCTTGAGGTATGTTGTAGCACCAACAGCCTTCTCTTTTGGCTATAAGTTTGATGCTTCAGCCTCTTAAGATGGCAGAGCGGCACCGTTGCACGCTTCCCAAATGTCAATAGGTCAAGTAAGGCCTTCCAAAAAGAGTGGAGTACCCAATCTGGAGGTGTCTACCGTTCCACAATGAAACAACAGAATTGCACCAAAAAAAGACACTGGGCTATGTCAGGGATGGTGAACGCGTCTGCAGCGTCCAATTTAACCTATAGTTTCACAAAGTATTCCAAATTTAATTTCTATATCAAGAAATAGTGCCTTCTATTGATGATGACATATGCTGGAAAACGTTCGTTCAGACCATTTCAAAACACTTTGCCTCACTCCTCTAGGCCTTTCTTTCAAAAGGTTATAAGGGTTCAAAGTGGCTTTTGGAAGCACCTTTCAGCCTCTCCAAAAGACCAAAGAAAAGCTCTTTCTTTCTGAGCTTGATGTATGGTGTAGCATCAACAGCCATCTCTTTTGGGTATAAGTTTGGTGCTTCAGTCTCTTAAGGTGGCCGAGTGGCAAGGCTGAAGGCTTCCAAAATGTCTAAGGGCTTCCAAAAAGAGTGCAGTACCCAATCTGGAAGTGTCTACCGTTCCACAATGAAAAGACAGAACTGCCCCAAAATAAGATTCTGGCCTATTTTAGGGATGGTGAACGTGTCTGCAGAGGAAATGGCTCATTTTCAGAAATCATTCATGGTTTATCCCCGCTTCCAAAAGGAGAGGGGTACCGAATCTGGAAGTGACTACCATTCCACAATCAAACAACAGAAATGCCCCAAAATAAGACACTGGGCTATTTCAGGGATGGCGAACACGCCTGCAGAGTCCAATTAAACTTTTTGTTTCGCAAAGTGTTCCAAATTTAATTTCTATATCAAGAAATAGTGCCTTCTGTTGATGATCACATATGCTGGAAAGAACTCATTCAGACCTTTCCAAAACACTTGGCCTCATTCCTCTAGGCCTTTCTTTCACAAAGTTATAAGGGTTCAAAGTTGACATTTCGGGGGAGGGGTTAGGGTTAGGAATTGCGACCCCGAGGTCCTAGAGGGCTGAGATTCGGAGTGGAGGTCCCAGTCAGACCCTCTGAAAAGCTTGTCAAGTCTCGGGGCGGTGACACCTTGCTGTCTCTTAATTGGTCTCTTGACCAAAGGCTGATCGAGAAGCACTTGGGGGTTACACTTCTGAGTAGTTCTGATAGAAAAAGTGACCTTAACAAGGAATTTTTTTTTCTGTTGGGTCAAAAAGGCCGACTCTCGGATATGTCGTTCATGGGAACAATGGGGACGCATGAATGCGTTTTGGAACCACTCGCTATCTCGAAAGGTCACAAAATTAGTAGGTTAGGGTTTTCCCCATTCAATTAGAATTGCCTTTTGGAAGCACCTTTCACCCTCTATAAAAAGCCAAGGAAAAGGTTTTTCTGTCAGAGCTTGAGGTATGTTGTAGCACCAACAGCCTTCTCTTTTGGCTATAAGTTTGATGCTTCAGCCTCTTAAGATGGCAGAGCGGCACCGTTGCACGCTTCCCAAATGTCAATAGGTCAAGTAAGGCCTTCCAAAAAGAGTGGAGTACCCAATCTGGAAGTGTCTACCGTTCCACAATGAAACAACAGAATTGCACCAAAATAAGACACTGGGCTATGTCAGGGATGGTGAACGCGTCTGCAGCGTCCAATTTAACCTATAGTTTCACAAAGTATTCCAAATTTAATTTCTATATCAAGAAATAGTGCCTTCTATTGATGATGACATATGCTGGAAAACGTTCGTTCAGACCATTTCAAAACACTTTGCCTCACTCCTCTAGGCCTTTCTTTCAAAAGGTTATAAGGGTTCAAAGTGGCTTTTGGAAGCACCTTTCAGCCTCTCCAAAAGACCAAAGAAAAGCTCTTTCTTTCTGAGCTTGATGTATGGTGTAGCATCAACAGCCATCTCTTTTGGGTATAAGTTTGGTGCTTCAGTCTCTTAAGGTGGCCGAGTGGCAAGGCTGAAGGCTTCCAAAATGTCTAAGGGCTTCCAAAAAGAGTGCAGTACCCAATCTGGAAGTGTCTACCGTTCCACAATGAAAAGACAGAACTGCCCCAAAATAAGATTCTGGCCTATTTTAGGGATGGTGAACGCGTCTGCAGAGGAAATGGCTCCTTTTCAGAAATCATTCATGGTTTATCCCCGCTTCCAAAAGGAGAGGGGTACCGAATCTGGAAGTGACTACCATTCCACAATCAAACAACAGAAATGCCCCAAAATAAGACACTGGGCTATTTCAGGGATGGCGAACACGCCTGCAGAGTCCAATTAAACTTTTTGTTTCGCAAAGTGTTCCAAATTTAATTTCTATATCAAGAAATAGTGCCTTCTGTTGATGATCACATATGCTGGAAAGAACTCATTCAGACCTTTCCAAAACACTTGGCCTCATTCCTCTAGGCCTTTCTTTCACAAAGTTATAAGGGTTCAAAGTTGACATTTCGGGGGAGGGGTTAGGGTTAGGAATTGCGACCCCGAGGTCCTAGAGGGCTGAGATTCGGAGTGGAGGTCCCAGTCAGACCCTCTGAAAAGCTTGTCAAGTCTCGGGGCGGTGACACCTTGCTGTCTCTTAATTGGTCTCTTGACCAAAGGCTGATCGAGAAGCACTTGGGGGTTACACTTCTGAGTAGTTCTGATAGAAAAAGTGACCTTAACAAGGAATTTTTTTTTCTGTTGGGTCAAAAAGGCCGACTCTCGGATATGTCGTTCATGGGAACAATGGGGACGCATGAATGCGTTTTGGAACCACTCGCTATCTCGAAAGGTCACAAAATTAGTAGGTTAGGGTTTTCCCCATTCAATTAGAATTGCCTTTTGGAAGCACCTTTCACCCTCTATAAAAACCCAAGGAAAAGGTTTTTCTGTCCGAGCTTGAGGTATGTTGTAGCACCAACAGCCTTCTCTTTTGGCTATAAGTTTGATGCTTCAGCCTCTTAAGATGGCAGAGCGGCACCGTTGCACGCTTCCCAAATGTCAATAGGTCAAGTAAGGCCTTCCAAAAAGAGTGGAGTACCCAATCTGGAGGTGTCTACCGTTCCACAATGAAACAACAGAATTGCACCAAAAAAAGACACTGGGCTATGTCAGGGATGGTGAACGCGTCTGCAGCGTCCAATTTAACCTATAGTTTCACAAAGTATTCCAAATTTAATTTCTATATCAAGAAATAGTGCCTTCTATTGATGATGACATATGCTGGAAAACGTTCGTTCAGACCATTTCAAAACACTTTGCCTCACTCCTCTAGGCCTTTCTTTCAAAAGGTTATAAGGGTTCAAAGTGGCTTTTGGAAGCACCTTTCAGCCTCTCCAAAAGACCAAAGAAAAGCTCTTTCTTTCTGAGCTTGATGTATGGTGTAGCATCAACAGCCATCTCTTTTGGGTATAAGTTTGGTGCTTCAGTCTCTTAAGGTGGCCGAGTGGCAAGGCTGAAGGCTTCCAAAATGTCTAAGGGCTTCCAAAAAGAGTGCAGTACCCAATCTGGAAGTGTCTACCGTTCCACAATGAAAAGACAGAACTGCCCCAAAATAAGATTCTGGCCTATTTTAGGGATGGTGAACGTGTCTGCAGAGGAAATGGCTCATTTTCAGAAATCATTCATGGTTTATCCCCGCTTCCAAAAGGAGAGGGGTACCGAATCTGGAAGTGACTACCATTCCACAATCAAACAACAGAAATGCCCCAAAATAAGACACTGGGCTATTTCAGGGATGGCGAACACGCCTGCAGAGTCCAATTAAACTTTTTGTTTCGCAAAGTGTTCTAAATTTAATTTCTATATCAAGAAATAGTGCCTTCTGTTGATGATCACATATGCTGGAAAGAGCTCATTCAGACCTTTCCAAAACACTTGGCCTCATTCCTCTAGGCCTTTCTTTCACAAAGTTATAAGGGTTCAAAGTTGACATTTCGGGGGAGGGGTTAGGGTTAGGAATGGCGACCCCGAGGTCCTAGAGGGCTGAGATTCGGAGTGGAGGTCCCAGTCAGACCCTCTGAAAAGCATGTCAAGTCTCGGGGCGGTGACACCTTGCTGTCTCTTAATTGGTCTCTTGACCAAAGGCTGATCGAGAAGCACTTGGGGGTTACACTTCTGAGTAGTTCTGATAGAAATAGTGACCTTAACAAGGAATTTTTTTTTCTGTTGGGTCAAAAAGGCCGACTCTCGGATATGTTGTTCATGGGAACAGTTGGGACGTGTGTATGCGTTTTGGAACCACTCGCTATCTCGAAAGGTCACAAAATTAGTAGGTTAGGGTTTTCCCCATTCACTTAGAATTGCCTTTTGGAAGCACCTTTCACCCTCTATAAAAAGCCAAGGAAAAGGTTTTTCTGTCCGAGCTTGAGGTATGTTGTAGCACCAACAGCCTTCTCTTTTGGCTATAAGTTTGATGCTTCAGCCTCTTAAGATGGCAGAGCGGCACCGTTGCACGCTTCCCAAATGTCAATAGGTCAAGTAAGGCCTTCCAAAAAGAGTGGAGTACCCAATCTGGAAGTGGAACTAAACAGGGAATTTTTTTTCTGTTGGGTCAAACAGGCCGACTCTCGGATATGTCGTTCATGGGAACAATGGGGACGCATGAATGCGTTTTGGAACCACTCGCTATCTTGAAAGGTCACAAAATTAGTAGGTTAGGGTTTTCCCCATTCAATTAGAATTGCCTTTTGGAAGCACCTTTCACCCTCTATAAAAACCCAAGGAAAAGGTTTTTCTGTCCGAGCTTGAGGTATGTTGTAGCACCAACAGCCTTCTCTTTTGGCTATAAGTTTGATGCTTCAGCCTCTTAAGATGGCAGAGCGGCACCGTTGCACGCTTCCCAAATGTCAATAGGTCAAGTAAGGCCTTCCAAAAAGAGTGGAGTACCCAATCTGGAAGTGTCTACCGTTCCACAATGAAACAACAGAATTGCACCAAAATAAGACACTGGGCTATGTCAGGGATGGTGAACGCGTCTGCAGCGTCCAATTTAACCTATAGTTTCACAAAGTATTCTAAATTTAATTTCTATATCAAGAAATAGTGCCTTCTATTGATGATGACATATGCTGGAAAACGTTCGTTCAGACCATTCCAAAACACTTGGCCTCACTCCTCTAGGCCTTTCTTTCAAAAGGTTATAAGGGTTCAAAGTGGCTTTTGGAAGCACCTTTCAGCCTCTCCAAAAGACCAAAGAAAAGCTCTTTCTTTCTGAGCTTGATGTATGGTGTAGCATCAACAGCCATCTCTTTTTGGTATAAGTTTGGTGCTTCAGTCTCTTAAGATGGCCGAGTGGCAAGGCTGAAGGCTTCCAAAATGTCTAAGGGCTTCCAAAAAGAGTGCAGTACCCAATCTGGAAGTGTCTACCGTTCCACAATGAAAAGACAGAACTGCCCCAAAATAAGATTCTGGCCTATTTTAGGGATGGTGAACGTGTCTGCAGAGGAAATGGCTCCTTTTCAGAAATCATTCATGGTTTATCCCCGCTTCCAAAAGGAGAGGGGTACCGAATCTGGAAGTGACTACCATTCCACAATCAAACAACAGAAATGCCCCAAAATAAGACACTGGGATATTTCAGGGATGGCGAACACGCCTGCAGAGTCCAATTAAACTTTTTGTTTCGCAAAGTGTTCCAAATTTAATTTCTATATCAAGAAATAGTGCCTTCTGTTGATGATCACATATGCTGGAAAGAGCTCATTCAGACCTTTCCAAAACACTTGGCCTCATTCCTCTAGGCCTTTCTTTCACAAAGTTATAAGGGTTCAAAGTTGACATTTCGGGGGAGGGGTTAGGGTTAGGAATGGCGACCCCGAGGTCCTAGAGGGCTGAGTTTCGGAATGGAGGTCCCAGTCAGACCCTCTGAAAAGCTTGTCAAGTCTCGGGGCGGTGACACCTTGCTGTCTCTTAATTGGTCTCTTGACCAAAGGCTGATCGAGAAGCACTTGGGGGTTACACTTCTGAGTAGTTCTGATAGAAAAAGTGACCTTAACAAGGAATTTTTTTTTCTGTTGGGTCAAAAAGGCCGACTCTCGGATATGTTGTTCATGGGAACAGTTGGGACGTGTGTATGCGTTTTGGAACCACTCGCTATCTCGAAAGGTCACAAAATTAGTAGGTTAGGGTTTTCCCCATTCACTTAGAATTGCCTTTTGAAAGCACCTTTCACCCTCTATAAAAAGCCAAGGAAAAGGTTTTTCTGTCAGAGCTTGAGGTATGTTGTAGCACCAACAGCCTTCTCTTTTGGCTATAAGTTTGATGCTTCAGCGTCTTAAGATGGCAGAGCGGCACCGTTGCACGCTTCCCAAATGTCAATAGGTCAAGTAAGGCCTTCCAAAAAGAGTGGAGTACCCAATCTGGAAGTGGAACTAAACAGGGAATTTTTTTTCTGTTGGGTCAAACAGGCCGACTCTCGGATATGTCGTTCATGGGAACAATGGGGACGCATGAATGCGTTTTGGAACCACTCGCTATCTCGAAAGGTCACAAAATTAGTAGATTAGGGTTTTCCCCATTCAATTAGAATTGCCTTTTGGAAGCACCTTTCACCCTCTATAAAAAGCCAAGGAAAAGGTTTTTCTGTCCGAGCTTGAGGTATGTTGTAGCACCAACAGCCTTCTCTTTTGGCTATAAGTTTGATGCTTCAGCCTCTTAAGATGGCAGAGCGGCACCGTTGCACGCTTCCATAATGTCAATAGGTCACGTAAGGCCTTCCAAAAAGAGTGGAATACCCAATCTGGAAGTGTCTACTGTTCCACAATGAAACAACAGAATTGCACCAAAATAAGACACTGGGCTCTGTCAGGGATGGTGAACGCGTCTGCAGCGTCCAATTTAACCTTTAGTTTCACAAAGTATTCCAAATTTAATTTCTATATCAAAAAATAGTGCCTTCTATTGATTATGACATATGCTGGAAAACGCTCGTTCAGACCATTCCAAAACACTTGGCCTCACTCCTCTAGGCCTTTCTTTCAAAAGGTTATAAGGGTTCAAAGTGGCTATTGGAAGCACCTTTCAGCCTCTCCAAAAGACCAAAGAAAAGCTCTTTCTTTCTGAGCTTGATGTATGGTGTAGCATCAACAGCCATCTCTTTTGGGTATAAGTTTGGTGCTTCAGTCTCTTAAGATGGCTGAGTGGCAAGGCTGAAGGCTTCCAAAATGTCTAAGGGCTTCCAAAAAGAGTGCAGTACCCAATCTGGAAGTGTCTACCGTTCCACAATGAAAAGACAGAACTGCCCCAAATTAAGATTCTGGCCTATTTTAGGGATGGCGAACGCGTCTGCAGAGGAAATGGCTCCTTTTCAGAAATCATTCATGGTTTATCCCCGCTTCCAAAAGGAGAGGGGTACCGAATCTGGAAGTGACTACCATTCCACAATCAAACAACAGAAATGCCCCAAAATAAGACACTGGGCTATTTCAGGGATGGCGAACACGCCTGCAGAGTCCAATTAAACTCTTCGTTTCGCAAAGTGTTCCAAATTTAATTTCTATATCAAGAAATAGTGCCTCTGTTGATGATCAAATATGCTGGAAAGAGCTCATTCAGACCTTTCCAAAACACTTGGCCTCATTCCTCTAGGCCTTTCTTTCACAAAGTTATAAGGGTTCAAATTTGACATTTCGGGGGAGGGGTTAGGGTTAGGAATGGCGACCCCGAGGTCCTAGAGGGCTGAGATTTGGAGTGGAGGTCCCAGTCAGACCCTCTGAAAAGCTTGTCAAGTCTCGGGGCGGTGACACCTTGCTGTCTCTTAATTGGTCTCTTGACCAAAGGCTGATCGAGAAGCACTTGGGGGTTACACTTCTGAGTAGTTCTGATAGAAAAAGTGACCTTAACAAGGAATTTTTTTTTCTGTTGGGTCAAAAAGGCCGACTCTCGGATATGTTGTTCATGGGAACAGTTGGGACGTGTGTATGCGTTTTGGAACCACTCGCTATCTCGAAAGGTCACAAAATTAGTAGGTTAGGGTTTTCCCCATTCACTTAGAATTGCCTTTTGGAAGCACCTTTCACCCTCTATAAAAGGCCAAGGAAAGGGTTTTTCTGTCCGAGCTTGAGGTATGTTGTAGCACCAACAGCCTTCTCTTTTGGCTATAAGTTTGATGCTTCAGCCTCTTAAGATGGCAGAGCGGCACCGTTGCACGCTTCCCAAATGTCAATAGGTCAAGTAAGGCCTTCCAAATAGAGTAGCCTACTCTTGGGTAGTATAGTTTAGTTTATTCGTTTACTAAAGACTTAGTCTCACCATTCAACATATGTAGAGTTGGAAGTCGGAATTTGGAAGGTCACTGCCAGGAAACTAACCCGGGTCTCTGCTTTCAAGACGAGGCCTAATTAACACACGCTGTATGTGCTGAGCCAATAGGACTGCACCTTAGTCTGCACCTTAGTCTGCACCAAAAGGCGTCCATTTTGTCCTGTTGATTTATAATTTATATATATATATGTATATATACACACTCACTCGATAGGAGATACTTTATGTAGGGCTCCTAATTCAAAATAATGTTCTTAAATGACATAAGTGTAAAGACCTCTTTCAAATAAGCCTATGTCTGTTGATTTGCTGTTCATTTGACCCATTTGTACCGGCTGCTGTGTGGCCCAACATTGTATCTAGTAGATACAATGTTGCGCCGCACAGCACCTGCTGCGCGGAGCAACATTGTACAATGTTGCGCCGCGCAGCAGATGGTGAAAATTGGTTAACACCCATCAAACGCAAGATACTGATATTTGAAGTGACATTTTAAATTAGGAATAATTATGGTCAAATTAATCTCAACACATATTATATATAGGATATACATAAAACCCTCTAGATGTTGGTGTGTTTCAATGTTTTGATTTTGACAAATTATAAATACTTGTAGTTTATTTATAATTTGTTTATAGTTTAGTTTATTCGTTTACTAAAGACTTAGTCTCACCATTCAACCTAGGTAGATTTGGAAGTCGGAAGTCGGAATTTGGAAGGTCACTGCCAGGAAACGAACCCGGGTATCTGCTTTCAAGAAGAGGCCTAATTAACACACGATCTATGTGCTGAGCCAACGGGACAGTGGAGAAAAAAAAAAAAAATGCTCTTAGTCTTCACCAAAAGGCGTCCATTTTGTCCTGTTGATTTATAATTTGTTTATAGTTGAACGCCCTATTCCATGCAAACATATTGAATGATACGTATATATATATATATATATATATATATATATATATATACACACACACTCACACGATAGCAGATACTATATGTAGGGCTACTTATTCAAAATAATGTTCTTAAATGAAATAAGTGTGCCTATGTAGCGCCGGTCAGGGAGAGACGGAAGAATGAGACGGGAGACAGGTTTCAACCGCTAGTACCACTCTCGCGCCCCTTACACCGCACGACTGCGACAGTTGGTTCTTTATTTTATACATACATACATACACACACGATAGGAGATACTATATGTAGGGCTACTAATTCAACATAATGTTCTTAAATGAAATAAATGTAAACACCTCTTTCAAATAAGCCTATGTCTGTTGATTTGCTGTTCATTTAACACCCATCAAAGGCAAGATACTGACATTTGAAGTGACATTTTTAATAATTAATAATTATGATCTCATTAATCTCACCACACATCATATATAGAATATGCATAAAACCCTGTAGATTTTGGTGTGTTAAAAAAAATGCTACGTTTCTCTGCACCAAGTGGCGTCCATTTTGTCCTGTTGATTTATAAACCGTTTATAGTTGAACGCCCTCTTCCATACAACCATAATGAATAATATATATACCATTTTAAGGTCTGGGTGAGCCTAATCCAACGCACAACTCGGTTTTTGCAGCGGGCGTGTTGTCATCGAATAGATGTAATAAATACATAATTACGTTATAGTTAACTGCCTCTTTCATGGAACCCTAATGAATGACATACATTTGACACTGACAAATTACAACTTCCAAATCTACACATGTTCAATTGTGACACTGACAAAAAGTCAAACTTCCAACTTCCAAATCTACACATGTTCAATGGTGACACTGACGAATTACAACTTCCAACTTCCAAATCTACCCATGTTCAATGGTGACACTGACAAAGAATAAAACTTCCAACTTCGAAATCCACACATGTTCAATGGTAACACTTCCAACTTTCGAATCTACACATGTTCAGTGGTGACACTGGCAAATTACAACTTCCAACTTCCAAATCTACACATGCTCAATGGTGACACTGACAAAAAGTAAAACTTCCAACTTACAAATCCACACATGTTCAATGGTGACACTTCCAACTTCCAAATCCACACATGTTCAATGGTGACACTTCCAACTTCCAACTTCCAAATCTACACATGTTCAATGGTGACACATTCAACTTCCAACTTCCAAATCTACAAATGTTCAATGGTAACACTTCCAACTTCCAAATCCACACATGTTCAATGGTGACCCTTCCAACTTCCAACTTCCAAATCTACACATGTTCAATGGTGACACTTCCAACTTCCAAATCTACACATGTTCAATGGTGACACTTCCAACTTCCAAATCCACACATGTTCAATGGTGACACTTCCAACTTCCAAATCTACACATGTTCAATGGTGACACTGACAAATTACAACTTCCAACTTCCAAATCCACACATGTTCAATGGTGACACTTCCAACTTCCAAATCCACACATGTTCAATGGTGACACTTCCAACTTCCAACTTCCAAATCTACACATGTTCAATGGTGACAATGGCAAATTAAAACTTCCAACTTCCAAATCCACACATGTTCAATGGTGACACTTCCAACTTCCAACTTCCAAATCCACACATGTTCAATGGTGACACTTCCAACTTCCAAATCTACACATGTTCAATGGTGACACTTCCAACTTCCAACTTCCAAATCCACACATGATCAATGGTGACACTTCCAACTTCCAAATCTACACATGTTCAATGTTGACACTTCCAACTTCCAAATCCACACATATTCAATGGTGACACTTCCAACTTCCAACTTCCAATTCCACACATGTTCAATGGTGACACTTCCAACTTCCAACTTCCAAATCCACACATGTTCAGTGGTGACACTTCCAACTTCCAACTTCCAAATCCACACATGTTCAATGGTGACACTTCCAACTTCCAAATCTACACATGTTCAATAGTTGCACTTCCAACTTCCACCTTCCAAATCCACACATGTTCAATGGTGACACTTCCAACTTCCAAATTCCAAATCTACACATGTTCAATGGTGACACTTCCAACTTCCAAATCCACACATGTTCAATGGTGACACTTCCAACTTCCAACTTCCAAATGTACACATGTTCAATGGTGACACTGACAAATTACAACTTCCAAATCCACTCATGTTCAATGGTGACACTTCCAACTTCCAACTTCCAAATCCACACATGTTCAATGGTGACACTTCCAACTTCCAAATCTACACATGTCCAATGGTGACACTGACAAATTACAACTTCCAAATCCGCACATGTTCAATGGTGACATTTCCAACTTCCAAATCCACACATGTTCAATGGTGACACTTCCAACTTCCAAATCTGCACATGTTCAATAGTGGCACTTCCAACTTCCACCTTCCAAATCCACACATGTTCAATGGTGACACTTCCAACTTCCAACTTCCAAATCTACACATGTTCAATGGTAACTCTTCCAACTTCCAAATCCACACATGTTCAATGGTGACACTTCCAACTTCCAACTTCCAATTCCACACATGTTCAATGGTGACACTTCCAACTTCCAACTTCCAAATCCACACATGTTCAATGGTGACACTTCCAACTTCCAAATCCACACATGTTCAATGGTGACACTTCCAACTTCCAAATCTACACATGTTCAATAGTTGCACTTCCAACTTCCACCTTCCAAATCCACACATGTTCAATGGTGACACTTCCAACTTCCAAATTCCAAATCTACACATGTTCAATGGTGACACTTCCAACTTCCAAATCCACACATGTTCAATGGTGACACTTCCAACTTCCAAATGTACACATGTTCAATGGTGACACTGACAAATTACAACTTCCAAATCCACTCATGTTCAATGGTGACACTTCCAACTTCCAACTTCCAAATCCACACATGTTCAATGGTGACACTTCCAACTTCCAACTTCCAAATCTACACATGTCCAATGGTGACACTGACAAATTACAACTTCCAAATCCGCACATGTTCAATGGTGACATTTCCAACTTCCAAATCCACACATGTTCAATGGTGACACTTCCAACTTCCAAATCTGCACATGTTCAATAGTGGCACTTCCAACTTCCACCTTCCAAATCCACACATGTTCAATGGTGACACTTCCAACTTCCAACTTCCAAATCTACACATGTTCAATGGTAACTCTTCCAACTTCCAAATCCACACATGTTCAATGGTGACACTTCCAACTTCCAACTTCCAATTCCACACATGTTCAATGGTGACACTTCCAACTTCCAACTTCCAAATCCACACATGTTCAATGGTGACACTTCCAACTTCCAACTTCCAAATCCACACATGTTCAATGGTGACACTTCCAACTTCCTAATCTACACATGTTCAATAGTTGCACTTCCAACTTCCACCTTCCAAATCTACACATGTTCAATGGTGACACTGACAAATTACAACTTCCAAATCCGCACATGTTCAATGGTGACACTTCCAACTTCCAACTTCCAAATCCACACATGTTAAATGGTGACACTTCCAACTTCCAAATCTGCACATGTTCAATAGTGGCACTTCCAACTTCCACCTTCCAAATCCACACATGTTCAATGGTGACACTTCCAACTTCCAAATCTACACATGTTCAATGGTAGCAATTCCAACTTCCAAATCCACACATGTTCAATGGTGACCCTTCCAACTTCCAACTTCCAAATCTACACATGTTCAATGGTGACACTTCCAACTTCCAAATTTACACATGTTCAATGGTGACACTGACATATTACAACTTCCAACTTCCAAATCCACACATGTTCAATTGTGACACTTCCAACTTCCAAATCCACACATGTTCAATGGTGACACTTCCAACTTCCAACTTCCAAATCTACACATGTTCAATGGTGACACTGGCAAATTAAAACTTCCAACTTCCAAATCCACACATGTTCAATGGTGACACTTCCAACTTCCAACTTCCAAATCTACACATGTTCAATGGTGACACTGACAAATTACAACTTCCAAATCCACACATGTTCAATGGTGACACTTCCAACTTCCAACTTCCAAATCTACACATGTTCAATGGTGACACTGACAAATTACAACTTCCAAATCTGCACATGTTCAATGGTGACACTTCCAACTTCCAAATCTGTACATGTTCAATAGTGGCACTTCCAACTTCCACCTTCCAAATCCACACATGTTCAATGGTGACACTTCCAACTTCCAACTTCCAAATCTACACATGTTCAATGGTAACACTTCCAACTTCCAAATCCACACATGTTCAATGGTGACCCTTCCAACTTCCAACTTCCAAATCTACACATGTTCAATGGTGACACTTCCAACTTCCAACTTCCAAATCTACACATGTTCAATGGTGACACTTCCAACTTCCAAATCCACACATGTTCAATGGTGATCCTTCCAACTTCCAAATCCACACATTTTCAATGGTGACACTTCCAACTTCCAACTTCAAAATCTACACATGTTCAATGGTGACACTGGCAAATTAAAACTTCCAAATTCCAAATCCACACATGTTCAATGGTGACACTTCCAACTTCCAACTTCCAAATCCACACATGTTCAATGGTGACACTTCCAACTTCCAACTTCCAAATCTACACATGTTCAATGGTGACACTTCCAACTTCCAAATCTACACATGTTCAATGGTGACACTTCCAACTTCCAAATCTACACATGTTCAATGGTGACACTTCCAACTTCCAACTTCCAAATCCACACATGTTCAATGGTGACACTTCCAACTTCCAAATCTACACATGTTCAATGTTGACACTTCCAAATTCCAACTTCCAAATCCACACATGTTCAATGGTGACACTTCCAACTTCCAACTTCCAATTCCACACATGTTCAATGGTGACACTTCCAACTTCCAAATCCACACATGTTCAATGGTGACACTTCCAACCTCCTACTTCCAAATCCACACATGTTCAATGGTGACACTTCCAACTTCCATATCTACACATGTTCAATAGTTGCACTTCCAACTTCCACCTTCCAAATCCACACATGTTCAATGGTGACACTTCCAACTTCCAACTTCCAAATCTACACATGTTCAATGGTGACACTTCCAACTTCCAAATCCACACATGTTCAATGGTGACCCTTCCAACTTCCAACTTCCAAATCCACACATGTTCAATGGTGACACTTCCAACTTCCAACTTCCAAATGTACACATGTTCAATGGTGACACTTCCAACTTCCATATCTGCACATGTTCAATAGTGGCACTTCCAACTTCCAACTTCCAAATCCACACATGTTCAATGGTGACACTTCCAACTTCCAAATCTACACATGTTCAATGGTAACACTTCTAACGTCCAAATCCACACCTGTTCAATGGTGACACTTCCAACTTCCAACTTCCAATCCCACACATGTTCAATGGTGACACTTCCAACTTCCAAATCCACACATGTTCAATGGTGACACTTCCAACTTCCAAATCCACACATGTTCAATGGTGACACTTCCAACTTCCAAATCTACACATGTTCAATAGTTGCACTTCCAACTTCCACCTTCCAAATCTACACATGTTCAATGGTAACACTTCCAACTTCCAAATCCACACATGTTCAATGGTGACACTTCCAACTTCCAACTTCCAATTCCACACATGTTCAATGGTGACACTTCCAACTTCCAACTTCCAAATCCACACATGTTCAATGCTGACACTTCCAACTTCCAAATCCACACATGTTCAATGCTGACACTTCCAACTTCCAAATCCACACATGTTCAATGGTGACACTTCCATTTTCCAAATCTACACATGTTCAATAGTTGCACTTCCAACTTCCACCTTCCAAATCCACACATGTTCAATGGTGACACTTCCAACTTCCAACTTCCAAATCTACACATGTTCAATGGTGACACTTCAAACTTCCAAATCCACACATGTTCAATGGTGACCCTTCCAACTTCCAAATCTACACATGTTCAATGGTGACACATCCAACTTCCAACTTCCAAATCTAAACATGTTCAATGGTGACACTTCCAACTTCCAAATCCACACATGTTCAATGGTGACACTTCCAACTTCCAAATGTACACATGTTCAATGGTGACACTGACAAATTACAACTTCCAAATCCGCACATGTTCAATGGTGACACTTCCAACTTCCAACTTCCAAATCCACACATGTTCAATGGTGACACTTCCAACTTTCAACTTCCAAATCTACACATGTTCAATGGTGACACTGACAAATTACAACTTCCAAATCCGCACATCTTCAATGGTGACACTTCCAACTTCCAACTTCCAAATCCACACATGTTCAATGGTGACACATCCAACTTCCAAATCCGCACATGTTCAATAGTGGCACTTCCAACTTCCACCTTCCAAATCCACACATGTTCAATGGTGACACTTCCAACTTCCAACTTCCAAATGTACACATGTTCAATGGTGACACTGACAAATTACAACTTCCAAATCCACACATGTTCAATGGTGACACTTCCAACTTCCAACTTCCAAATCCACACATGTTCAATGGTGACACTTCCAACTTCCAACTTCCAAATCTACACATGTTCAATGGTGACACTGACAAATTACAACTTCCAAATCTGCACATGTTCAATGGTGACACTTCCAACTTCCAAATCTGCACATGTTCAATAGTGGCACTTCCAACTTCCACCTTCCAAATCCACACATGTTCAATGGTGACACTTCCAACTTCCAACTTCCAAATCTACACATGTTCAATGGTAACACTTCCAACTTCCAAATCCACACATGTTCAATGGTGACCCTTCCAACTTCCAACTTCCAAATCTACACATGTTCAATGGTGACACTTCCAACTTCCAACTTCCAAATCTACACATGTTCAATGGTGACACTTCCAACTTCCAAATCCACACATGTTCAATGGTGACACTTCCAACTTCCAAATCCACACATTTTCAATGGTGACACTTCCAACTTCCAACTTCAAAATCTACACATGTTCAATGGTGACACTGGCAAATTAAAACTTCCAACTTCCAAATCCACACATGTTCAATGGTGACACTTCCAACTTCCAACTTCCAAATCCACACATGTTCAATGGTGACACTTCCAACTTCCAACTTCCAAATCTACACATGTTCAATGGTGACACTTCCAACTTCCAAATCTACACATGTTCAATGGTGACACTTCCAACTTCCAACTTCCAAATCCACACATGTTCAATGGTGACACATCCAACTTCCAAATCTACACATGTTCAATGGTGACACTGACAAATTACAACTTCCAAATCTGCACATGTTCAATGGTGACACTTCCAACTTCCAAATCCACACATGTTCAATGGTGACATTTCCAACTTCCAAATCTGCACATGTTCAATAGTGGCACTTCCAACTTCCACCTTCCAAATCCACACATGTTCAATGGTGACACTTCCAACTTCCAACTTCCAAATCTACACATGTTCAATGGTAACACTTCCAACTTCCAAATCCACACATGTTCAATGGTGACCCTTCCAACTTCCAACTTCCAAATCTACACATGTTCAATGGTGACACTTCCAACTTCCAACTTCCAAATCTACACATGTTCAATGGTGACACTTCCAACTTCCAAATCCACACATGTTCAATGGTGACACTTCCAACTTCCAAATCCACACATTTTCAATGGTGACACTTCCAACTTCCAACTTCAAAATCTACACATGTTCAATGGTGACACTGGCAAATTAAAACTTCCAACTTCCAAATCCACACATGTTCAATGGTGACACTTCCAACTTCCAACTTCCAAATCCACACATGTTCAATGGTGACACTTCCAACTTCCAACTTCCAAATCTACACATGTTCAATGGTGACACTTCCAACTTCCAAATCTACACATGTTCAATGGTGACACTTCCAACTTCCAACTTCCAAATCCACACATGTTCAATGGTGACACTTCCAACTTCCAAATCTACACATGTTCAATGTTGACACTTCCAAATTCCAACTTCCAAATCCACACATGTTCAATGGTGACACTTCCAACTTCCAACTTCCAATTCCACACATGTTCAATGGTGACACTTCCAACTTCCAACTTCCAAATCCACACATGTTCAATGGTGACACTTCCAACTTCCTACTTCCAAATCCACACATGTTCAATGGTGACGCTTCCAACTTCCAAATCTACACATGTTCAATAGTTGCACTTCCAACTTCCACCTTCCAAATCCACACATGTTCAATGGTGACACTTCCAACTTCCAACTTCCAAATCTACACATGTTCAATGGTGACACTTCCAACTTCCAAATCCACACATGTTCAATGGTGATCCTTCCAACTTCCAACTTCCAAATCCACACATGTTCAATGGTGACACTTCCAACTTCCAACTTCCAAATGTACACATGTTCAATGGTGACACTTCCAACTTCCAAATCTGCACATGTTCAATAGTGGCACTTCCAACTTCCACCTTCCAAATCCACACATGTTCAATGGTGACACTTCCAACTTCCAACTTCCAAATCTACACATGTTCAATGGTGACACTTCCAACTTCCAACTTCCAAATCTACACATGTTCAATGGTAACACTTCCAACTTCCAAATCCACACATGTTCAATGGTGACACTTCCAACTTCCAACTTCCAATTCCACACATGCTCAATGGTGACACTTCCAACTTCCAACTTCCAAATCCACACATGTTCAATGGTGACACTTCCAACTTCCAACTTCCAAATCCACACATGTTCAATGGTGACACTTCCAACTTCCAAATCTACACATGTTCAATAGTTGCACTTCCAACTTCCACCTTCCAAATCTACACATGTTCAATGGTAACACTTCCAACTTCCAAATCCACACATGTTCAATGGTGACACTTCCAACTTCCAACTTCCAATTCCACACATGTTCAATGGTGACACTTCCAACTTCCAACTTCCAAATTCACACATGTTCAATGGTGACACTTCCAACTTCCAACTTCCAAATCTACACATGTTCAATGGTGACACTGACAAATTACAACTTCCAAATCCGCACAGGTTCAATGGTGACACTTCCAACTTCCAACTTCCAAATCCACACATGTTCAATGGTGACACTTCCAACTTCCAAATCTGCACATGTTCAATAGTGGCACTTCCAACTTCCACCTTCCAAATCCACACATGTTCAATGGTGACACTTCCAACTTCCAAATCTACACATGTTCAATGGTAGCACTTCCAACTTCCAAATCCACACATGTTCAATGGTGACCCTTCCAACTTCCAACTTCCAAATCTACACATGTTCAATGGTGACAATTCCAACTTCCAAATCCACACATATTCAATGGTGACACTTCCAACTTCCAAATCCACACATGTTCAATGGTGACACTTCCAACTTCCAACTTCAAAATCTACACATGTTCAATGGTGACACTGGCAAATTAAAACTTCCAACTTCCAAATCCACACATGTTCAATGGTGACACTTCCAACTTCCAACTTCCAAATCCACACATGTTCATTGGTGACACTTCCAACTTCCAACTTCCAAATCCACACATGTTCAATGGTGACACTTCCAACTTCCAAATCTACACATGTTCAATGTTGACACTTCCAACTTCCAACTTCCAAATCCACACATGTTCAATGGTGACACTTCCAACTTCCAAATCTACACATGTTCAATGGTGACACTTCCAACTTCCAACTTCCAAATCCACACATGTTCAATGGTGACACTTCCAACTTCCAACTTCCAAATCTACACATGTTCAATGGTGACACTTCCAACTTCCAAATCTACACATGTTCAATGGTGACACTTCCAACTTCCAACTTCCAAATCCACACATGTTCAATGGTGACACTTCCAACTTCCAAATCTACACATGTTCAATGGTGACACTGACAAATTACAACTTCCAAATCTGCACATGTTCAATGGTGACACTTCCAACTTCCAAATCCACACATGTTCAATGGTGACATTTCCAACTTCCAAATCTGCACATGTTCAATAGTGGCACTTCCAACTTCCACCTTCCAAATCTACACATGTTCAATGGTGACACTTCCAACTTCCAACTTCCAAATCTACACATGTTCAATGGTAACACTTCCAACTTCCAAATCCACACATGTTCAATGGTGACCCTTCCAACTTCCAACTTCCAAATCTACACATGTTCAATGGTGACACTTCCAACTTCCAACTTCCAAATCTACACATGTTCAATGGTGACACTTCCAACTTCCAAATCCACACATGTTCAATGGTGACACTTCCAACTTCCAAATCCACACATTTTCAATGGTGACACTTCCAACTTCCAACTTCAAAATCTACACATGTTCAATGGTGACACTGGCAAATTAAAACTTCCAACTTCCAAATCCACACATGTTCAATGGTGACACTTCCAACTTCCAACTTCCAAATCCACACATGTTCAATGGTGACACTTCCAACTTCCAACTTCCAAATCTACACATGTTCAATGGTGACACTTCCAACTTCCAAATCTACACATGTTCAATGGTGACACTTCCAACTTCCAACTTCCAAATCCACACATGTTCAATGGTGACACTTCCAACTTCCAAATCTACACATGTTCAATGTTGACACTTCCAAATTCCAACTTCCAAATCCACACATGTTCAATGGTGACACTTCCAACTTCCAACTTCCAATTCCACACATGTTCAATGGTGACACTTCCAACTTCCAACTTCCAAATCCACACATGTTCAATGGTGACACTTCCAACTTCCTACTTCCAAATCCACACATGTTCAATGGTGACACTTCCAACTTCCAAATCTACACATGTTCAATAGTTGCACTTCCAACTTCCACCTTCCAAATCCACACATGTTCAATGGTGACACTTCCAACTTCCAACTTCCAAATCTACACATGTTCAATGGTGACACTTCCAACTTCCAAATCCACACATGTTCAATGGTGATCCTTCCAACTTCCAACTTCCAAATCCACACATGTTCAATGGTGACACTTCCAATTTCCAACTTCCAAATGTACACATGTTCAATGGTGACACTTCCAACTTCCAAATCCACACATGTTCAATGGTGACACTTCCAACTTCCAACTTCCAATTCCACACATGCTCAATGGTGACACTTCCAACTTCCAACTTCCAAATCCACACATGTTCAATGGTGACACTTCCAACTTCCAAATCCACACATGTTCAATGGTGACACTTCCAACTTCCAAATCTACACATGTTCAATAGTTGCACTTCCAACTTCCACCTTCCAAATCTACACATGTTCAATGGTAACACTTCCAACTTCCAAATCCACACATGTTCAATGGTGACACTTCCAACTTCCAACTTCCAATTCCACACATGTTCAATGGTGACACTTCCAACTTCCAACTTCCAAATCCACACATGTTCAATGGTGACACTTCCAACTTCCAACTTCCAAATCTACACATGTTCAATGGTGACACTGACAAATTACAACTTCCAAATCCGCACAGGTTCAATGGTGACACTTCCAACTTCCAAATCCACTAATGTTCAATGGTGACACTTCCAACTTCCAAATCTGCACATGTTCAATAGTGGCACTTCCAACTTCCACCTTCCAAATCCACACATGTTCAATGGTGACACTTCCAACTTCCAAAACTACACATGTTCAATGGTAGCACTTCCAACTTCCAAATCCACACATGTTCAATGGTGACCCTTCCAACTTCCAACTTCCAAATCTACACATGTTCAATGGTGACAATTCCAACTTCCAAATCCACACATGTTCAATGGTGACACTTCCAACTTCCAAATCCACACATGTTCAATGGTTACACTTCCAACTTCCAACTTCAAAATCTACACATGTTCAATGGTGACACTGGCAAATTAAAACTTCCAACTTCCAAATCCACACATGTTCAATGGTGACACTTCCAACTTCCAACTTCCAAATCCACACATGTTAATTGGTGACACTTCCAACTTCCAACTTCCAAATCCACACATGTTCAATGGTGACACTTCCAACTTCCAAATCTACACATGTTCAATGTTGACACTTCCAACTTCCAACTTCCAAATCCACACATGTTCAATGGTGACACTTCCAACTTCCAAATATACACATGTTCAATGGTGACACTTCCAACTTCCAACTTCCAAATCCACACATGTTCAATGGTGACACTTCCAACTTCCAAATCTACACATGTTCAATGGTGACACTGGCAAATTAAAACTTCCAACTTCCAAATCCACACATGTTCAATGGTGACACTTCCAACTTCCAACTTCCAAATCCACACATGTTCAATGGTGACACTTCCAACTTCCAAATCCACACATGTTCAATGGTGACACTTCCAACTTCCAAATCTACACACGTTCAATGTTGACACTTCAAACTTCCAACTTCCAAATCCACACATGTTCAATGGTGACACTTCCAACTTCCAAATCTACACATGTTCAATGGTGACACTTCCAACTTCCAACTTCCAAATCCACACATGTTCAATGGTGACACTTCCAACTTCCAAATCTACACATGTTCAATGTTGACACTTCCAAATTCCAACTTCCAAATCCACACATGTTCAATGGTGACACTTCCAACTTCCAATTCCACACATGTTCAATGGTGACACTTCCAACTTCCAAATCCACACATGTTCAATGGTGACACTTCCAACTTCCAACTTCCAAATCCACACATGTTCAATGGTGACACTTCCAACTTCCAAATCTACACATGTTCAATAGTTGCACTTCCAACTTCCACCTTCCAAATCCACACATGTTCAATGGTGACACTTCCAACTTCCAACTTCCAAATCTACACATGTTCAATGGTGACACTTCCAACTTCCAAATCCACACATGTTCAATGGTGACACTTCCAACTTCCAACATCCAAATCTACACATGTTCAATGTTGACACTTCCAACTTCCAAATCCACACATATTCAATGGTGACACTTCCAACTTCCAACTTCCAATTCCACACATGTTCAATGGTGACACTTCCAACTTCCAAATCCACACATGTTCAGTGGTGACACTTCCAACTTCCAACTTCCAAATCCACACATGTTCAATGGTGACACTTCCAACTTCCAAATCTGCACATGGTCAATAGTGGCACTTCCAACTTCCACCTTCCAAATCCACACATGTTCAATGGTGACACTTCCAACTTCCAACTTCCAAATCTACACATGTTCAATGGTAACACTTCCAACTTCCAAATCCACACATGTTCAATGGTGACCCTTCCAACTTCCAAATCTACACATGTTCAATGGTGACACTTCCAACTTCCAACTTCCAAATCTACACATGTTCAATGGTGACACTTCCAACTTCCAAATCCACACATGTTCAATGGTGACACTTCCAACTTCCAAATCCACACATGTTCAATGGTGACACTTCCAACTTCCAAATCCACACATGTTCAATGGTGACACTTCCAACTTCCAACTTCAAAATCTACACATGTTCAATGGTGACACTGGCAAATTAAAACTTCCAACTTCCAAATCCACACATGTTCAATGGTGACACTTCCAACTTCCAACTTCCAAATCCACACATGTTCAATGGTGACACTTCCAACTTCCAACTTCCAAATCTACACATGTTCAATGGTAACACTTCCAACTTCCAAATCCACACATGTTCAATGGTGACACTTCCAACTTCCAACTTCCAATTCCACACATGCTCAATGGTGACACTTCCAACTTCCAACTTCCAAATCCACACATGTTCAATGGTGACACTTCCAACTTCCAAATCCACACATGTTCAATGGTGACACTTCCAACTTCCAAATCTACACATGTTCAATAGTTGCACTTCCAACTTCCACCTTCCAAATCTACACATGTTCAATGGTAACACTTCCAACTTCCAAATCCACACATGTTCAATGGTGACACTTCCAACTTCCAACTTCCAATTCCACACATGTTCAATGGTGACACTTCCAACTTCCAACTTCCAAATCCACACATGTTCAATGGTGACACTTCCAACTTCCAAATCTACACATGTTCAATGGTGACACTGACAAATTACAACTTCCAAATCCGCACAGGTTCAATGGTGACACTTCCAACTTCCAACTTCCAAATCCACACATGTTCAATGGTGACACTTCCAACTTCCAAATCTGCACATGTTCAATAGTGGCACTTCCAACTTCCACCTTCCAAATCCACACATGTTCAATGCTGACACTTCCAACTTCCAAAACTACACATGTTCAATGGTAGCACTTCCAACTTCCAAATCCACACATGTTCAATGGTGACCCTTCCAACTTCCAACTTCCAAATCTACACATGTTCAATGGTGACAATTCCAACTTCCAAATCCACACATGTTCAATGGTGACACTTCCAACTTCCAAATCCACACATGTTCAATGGTTATACTTCCAACTTCCAACTTCAAAATCTACACATGTTCAATGGTGACACTGGCAAATTAAAACTTCCAACTTCCAAATCCACACATGTTCAATGGTGACACTTCCAACTTCCAACTTCCAAATCCACACATGTTCATTGGTGACACTTCCAACTTCCAACTTCCAAATCCACACATGTTCAATGGTGACACTTACTACTTCCAAATCTACACATGTTCAATGTTGACACTTCCAACTTCCAACTTCCAAATCCACACATGTTCAATGGTGACACTTCCAACTTCCAAATCTACACATGTTCAATGGTGACACTTCCAACTTCCAATTCCACACATGTTCAATGGTGACACTTCCAACTTCCAACTTCCAAATCCACACATGTTCAGTGGTGACACTTCCAACTTCCAACTTCCAAATCCACACATGTTCAATGGTGACACTTCCAACTTCCAAATCTGCACATGGTCAATAGTGGCACTTCCAACTTCCACCTTCCAAATCCACACATGTTCAATGGTGACACTTCCAACTTCCAACTTCCAAATCTACACATGTTCAATGGTAACACTTCCAACTTCCAAATCCACACATGTTCAATGGTGACCCTTCCAACTTCCAACTTCCAAATCTACACATGTTCAATGGTGACACTTCCAACTTCCAACTTCCAAATCTACACATGTTCAATGGTGACACTTCCAACTTCCAAATCCACACATGTTCAATGGTGACACTTCCAACTTCCAAATCCACACATGTTCAATGGTGACACTTCCAACTTCCAAATCCACACATGTTCAATGGTGACACTTCCAACTTCCAACTTCAAAATCTACACATGTTCAATGGTGACACTGGCAAATTAAAACTTCCAACTTCCAAATCCACACATGTTCAATGGTGACACTTCCAACTTCCAACTTCCAAATCCACACATGTTCAATGGTGACACTTCCAACTTCCAAATCCACACATGTTCAATGGTGACACTTCCAACTTCCAAATCTACACACGTTCAATGTTGACACTTCAAACTTCCAACTTCCAAATCCACACATGTTCAATGGTGACACTTCCAACTTCCAAATCTACACATGTTCAATGGTGACACTTCCAACTTCCAACTTCCAAATCCACACATGTTCAATGGTGACACTTCCAACTTCCAAATCTACACATGTTCAATGTTGACACTTCCAAATTCCAACTTCCAAATCCACACATGTTCAATGGTGACACTTCCAACTTCCAATTCCACACATGTTCAATGGTGACACTTCCAACTTCCAAATCCACACATGTTCAATGGTGACACTTCCAACTTCCAACTTCCAAATCCACACATGTTCAATGGTGACACTTCCAACTTCCAAATCTACACATGTTCAATAGTTGCACTTCCAACTTCCACCTTCCAAATCCACACATGTTCAATGGTGACACTTCCAACTTCCAACTTCCAAATCTACACATGTTCAATGGTGACACTTCCAACTTCCAAATCCACACATGTTCAATGGTGACACTTCCAACTTCCAACATCCAAATCTACACATGTTCAATGTTGACACTTCCAACTTCCAAATCCACACATATTCAATGGTGACACTTCCAACTTCCAACTTCCAATTCCACACATGTTCAATGGTGACACTTCCAACTTCCAACTTCCAAATCCACACATGTTCAGTGGTGACACTTCCAACTTCCAACTTCCAAATCCACACATGTTCAATGGTGACACTTCCAACTTCCAAATCTGCACATGGTCAATAGTGGCACTTCCAACTTCCACCTTCCAAATCCACACATGTTCAATGGTGACACTTCCAACTTCCAACTTCCAAATCTACACATGTTCAATGGTAACACTTCCAACTTCCAAATGCACACATGTTCAATGGTGACCCTTCCAACTTCCAACTTCCAAATCTACACATGTTCAATGGTGACACTTCCAACTTCCAACTTCCAAATCTACACATGTTCAATGGTGACACTTCCAACTTCCAAATCCACACATGTTCAATGGTGACACTTCCAACTTCCAAATCCACACATGTTCAATGGTGACACTTCCAACTTCCAAATCCACACATGTTCAATGGTGACACTTCCAACTTCCAACTTCAAAATCTACACATGTTCAATGGTGACACTGGCAAATTAAAACTTCCAACTTCCAAATCCACACATGTTCAATGGTGACACTTCCAACTTCCAACTTCCAAATCCACACATGTTCAATGGTGACACTTCCAACTTCCAACTTCCAAATCTACACATGTTCAATGGTAACACTTCCAACTTCCAAATCCACACATGTTCAATGGTGACACTTCCAACTTCCAACTTCCAATTCCACACATGCTCAATGGTGACACTTCCAACTTCCAACTTCCAAATCCACACATGTTCAATGGTGACACTTCCAACTTCCAAATCCACACATGTTCAATGGTGACACTTCCAACTTCCAAATCTACACATGTTCAATAGTTGCACTTCCAACTTCCACCTTCCAAATCTACACATGTTCAATGGTAACACTTCCAACTTCCAAATCCACACATGTTCAATGGTGACACTTCCAACTTCCAACTTCCAATTCCACACATGTTCAATGGTGACACTTCCAACTTCCAACTTCCAAATCCACACATGTTCAATGGTGACACTTCCAACTTCCAAATCTACACATGTTCAATGGTGACACTGACAAATTACAACTTCCAAATCCGCACAGGTTCAATGGTGACACTTCCAACTTCCAACTTCCAAATCCACACATGTTCAATGGTGACACTTCCAACTTCCAAATCTGCACATGTTCAATAGTGGCACTTCCAACTTCCACCTTCCAAATCCACACATGTTCAATGCTGACACTTCCAACTTCCAAAACTACACATGTTCAATGGTAGCACTTCCAACTTCCAAATCCACACATGTTCAATGGTGACCCTTCCAACTTCCAACTTCCAAATCTACACATGTTCAATGGTGACAATTCCAACTTCCAAATCCACACATGTTCAATGGTGACACTTCCAACTTCCAAATCCACACATGTTCAATGGTTATACTTCCAACTTCCAACTTCAAAATCTACACATGTTCAATGGTGACACTGGCAAATTAAAACTTCCAACTTCCAAATCCACACATGTTCAATGGTGACACTTCCAACTTCCAACTTCCAAATCCACACATGTTCATTGGTGACACTTCCAACTTCCAACTTCCAAATCCACACATGTTCAATGGTGACACTTACTACTTCCAAATCTACACATGTTCAATGTTGACACTTCCAACTTCCAACTTCCAAATCCACACATGTTCAATGGTGACACTTCCAACTTCCAAATCTACACATGTTCAATGGTGACACTTCCAACTTCCAATTCCACACATGTTCAATGGTGACACTTCCAACTTCCAACTTCCAAATCCACACATGTTCAGTGGTGACACTTCCAACTTCCAACTTCCAAATCCACACATGTTCAATGGTGACACTTCCAACTTCCAAATCTGCACATGGTCAATAGTGGCACTTCCAACTTCCACCTTCCAAATCCACACATGTTCAATGGTGACACTTCCAACTTCCAACTTCCAAATCTACACATGTTCAATGGTAACACTTCCAACTTCCAAATCCACACATGTTCAATGGTGACCCTTCCAACTTCCAACTTCCAAATCTACACATGTTCAATGGTGACACTTCCAACTTCCAACTTCCAAATCTACACATGTTCAATGGTGACACTTCCAACTTCCAAATCCACACATGTTCAATGGTGACACTTCCAACTTCCAAATCCACACATGTTCAATGGTGACACTTCCAACTTCCAAATCCACACATGTTCAATGGTGACACTTCCAACTTCCAACTTCAAAATCTACACATGTTCAATGGTGACACTGGCAAATTAAAACTTCCAACTTCCAAATCCACACATGTTCAATGGTGACACTTCCAACTTCCAACTTCCAAATCCACACATGTTCAATGGTGACACTTCCAACTTCCAACTTCCAAATCTACACATGTTCAATGGTAACACTTCCAACTTCCAAATCCACACATGTTCAATGGTGACACTTCCAACTTCCAACTTCCAATTCCACACATGCTCAATGGTGACACTTCCAACTTCCAACTTCCAAATCCACACATGTTCAATGGTGACACTTCCAACTTCCAAATCCACACATGTTCAATGGTGACACTTCCAACTTCCAAATCTACACATGTTCAATAGTTGCACTTCCAACTTCCACCTTCCAAATCTACACATGTTCAATGGTAACACTTCCAACTTCCAAATCCACACATGTTCAATGGTGACACTTCCAACTTCCAACTTCCAATTCCACACATGTTCAATGGTGACACTTCCAACTTCCAACTTCCAAATCCACACATGTTCAATGGTGACACTTCCAACTTCCAAATCTACACATGTTCAATGGTGACACTGACAAATTACAACTTCCAAATCCGCACAGGTTCAATGGTGACACTTCCAACTTCCAACTTCCAAATCCACACATGTTCAATGGTGACACTTCCAACTTCCAAATCTGCACATGTTCAATAGTGGCACTTCCAACTTCCACCTTCCAAATCCACACATGTTCAATGCTGACACTTCCAACTTCCAAAACTACACATGTTCAATGGTAGCACTTCCAACTTCCAAATCCACACATGTTCAATGGTGACCCTTCCAACTTCCAACTTCCAAATCTACACATGTTCAATGGTGACAATTCCAACTTCCAAATCCACACATGTTCAATGGTGACACTTCCAACTTCCAAATCCACACATGTTCAATGGTTACACTTCCAACTTCCAACTTCAAAATCTACACATGTTCAATGGTGACACTGGCAAATTAAAACTTCCAACTTCCAAATCCACACATGTTCAATGGTGACACTTCCAACTTCCAACTTCCAAATCCACACATGTTCATTGGTGACACTTCCAACTTCCAACTTCCAAATCCACACATGTTCAATGGTGACACTTACAACTTCCAAATCTACACATGTTCAATGTTGACACTTCCAACTTCCAACTTCCAAATCCACACATGTTCAATGGTGACACTTCCAACTTCCAAATCTACACATGTTCAATGGTGACACTTCCAACTTCCAACTTCCAAATCCACACATGTTCAATGGTGACACTTCCAACTTCCAAATCTACACATGTTCAATGGTGACACTGGCATATTAAAACTTCCAACTTCCAAATCCACACATGTTCAATGGTGACACTTCCAACTTCCAACTTCCAAATCCACACATGTTCAATGGTGTCACTTCCAACTTCCAAATCCACACATGTTCAATGGTGACACTTCCAACTTCCAAATCTACACATGTTCAATGTTGACACTTCAAACTTCCAACTTCCAAATCCACACATGTTCAATGGGGACACTTCCAACTTCCAACTTCCAATTCCACACATGTTCAATGGTGACACTTCCAACTTCCAAATCCACACATGTTCAATGGTGACACTTCCAACTTCCAACTTCCAAATCCACACATGTTCAATGGTGACACTTCCAACTTCCAAATCTACACATGTTCAATAGTTGCACTTCCAACTTCCACCTTCCAAATCCACACATGTTCAATGGTGACACTTCCAACTTCCAACTTCCAAATCTACACATGTTCAATGGTGACACTTCCAACTTCCAAATCCACACATGTTCAATGGTGACACTTCCAACTTCCAACTTCCAAATCTACACATGTTCAATGTTGACACTTCCAACTTCCAAATCCACATATATTCAATGGTGACACTTCCAACTTCCAACTTCCAATTCCACACATGTTCAATGGTGACACTTCCAACTTCCAACTTCCAAATCCACACATGTTCAGTGGTGACACTTCCAACTTCCAACTTCCAAATCCACACATGTTCAATGGTGACACTTCCAACTTCCAAATCTACACATGTTCAATAGTTGCACTTCCAACTTCCACCTTCCAAATCCACACATGTTCAATGGTGACACTTCCAACTTCCAACTTCCAAATCTACACATGTTCAATGGTAACACTTCCAACTTCCAAATCCACACATGTTCAATGGTGACCCTTCCAACTTCCAACTTCCAAATCTACACATGTTCAATGGTGACACTTCCAACTTCCAACTTCCAAATCTACACATGTTCAATGGTGACACTTCCAACTTCCAAATCCACACATGTTCAATGGTGACACTTCCAACTTCCAAATCCACACATGTTCAATGGTGACACTTCCAACTTCCAACTTCAAAATCTACACATGTTCAATGGTGACACTGGCAAATTAAAACTTCCAACTTCCAAATCCACACATGTTCAATGGTGACACTTCCAACTTCCAAATCCCAAATCCACACATGTTCAATGGTGACACTTCCAACTTCCAAATCTACACATGTTCAATGTTGACACTTCCAACTTCCAACTTCCAAATCCACACATGTTCAATGGTGACAATTCCAACTTCCAAATCTACACATGTTCAATGTTGACACTTCCAACTTCCAACTTCCAAATCCACACATGTTCAATGGTGACACTTCCAACTTCCAATTCCACACATGTTCAATGGTGACACTTCCAACTTCCAAATCCACACATGTTCAATGGTGACACTTCCAACTTCCTACTTCCAAATCCACACATGTTCAATGGTGACACTTCCAACTTCCAAATCTACACATGTTCAATAGTTGCACTTCCAACTTCCACCTTCCAAATCCACACATGTTCAATGGTGACACTTCCAACTTCCAACTTCCAAATCTATACATGTTCAATGGTGACACTTCCAACTTCCAAATCCACACATGTTCAATGGTGACACCTCCAACTTCCAACTTCCAAATCCACACATGTTCAATGGTGACACTTCCAACTTCCAAATCCACACATATTCAATGGTGACACTTCCAACTTCCAACTTCCAATTCCACACATGTTCAATGGTGACACTTCCAACTTCCAAATCCACACATGTTCAGTGGTGACACTTCCAACTTCCAACTTCCAAATCCACACATGTTCAATGGTGACACTTCCAACTTCCAAATCTACACATGTTCAATAGTTGCACTTCCAACTTCCACCTTCCAAATCCACACATGTTCAATGGTGACACTTCCAACTTCGAAATCCACACATGTTCAATGGTGACACTTCCAACTCCCAAATCTACACATGTTCAATGGTAGCACTTCCAACTTCCAAATCCACACATGTTCAATGGTGACACTTCCAACTTCCAACTTCCAAATCCACACATGTTCAATGGTGACACTTCCAACTTCCAAATCTACACATGTTCAATGGTGACACTTCCAACTTCCAACTTCCAAATCCACACATGTTCAATGGTGACACTTCCAACTTCCAAATCTACACATGTTCAATGTTTACACTTCCAAATTCCAAATTCCAAATCCACACATGTTCAATGGTGACACTTCCAACTTCCAACTTCCAATTCCACACATGTTCAATGGTGACACTTCCAACTTCCAACTTCCAAATCCACACATGTTAAATGGTGACACTTCCAACTTCCAAATCCACACATGTTCAATGGTGACACTTCCAACTTCCATATCTACACATGTTCAATAGTTGCACTTCCAACTTCCACCTTCCAAATCTACACATGTTCAATGGTAACACTTCCAACTTCCAAATCCACACATGTTCAATGGTGACACTTCCAACTTCCAACTTCCAATTCCACACATGTTCAATGGTGACACTTCCAACTTCCAACTTCCAAATCCACACATGTTCAATGGTGACACTTCCAACTTGCATATCTACACATGTTCAATAGTTGCACTTCCAACTTCCACCTTCCAAATCTACACATGTTCAATGGTAACACTTCCAACTTCCAAATCCACACATGTTCAATGGTGACACTTCCAACTTCCAACTTCCAATTCCACACATGTTCAATGGTGACACTTCCAACTTCCAACTTCCAAATCCAAACATGTTCAATGGTGACACTTCCAACTTCCAACTTCCAAATCCACAAATGTTCAATGGTGACACTTCCAACTTCCAACTTCCAAATCCACACATGTTCAATGGTGACAATTCCAACTTCCAAATCTACACATGTTCAATGTTGACACTTCCAACTTCCAACTTCCAAATCCACACATGTTCAATGGTGACACTTCCAACTTCCAATTCCACACATGTTCAATGGTGACACTTCCAACTTCCAAATCCACACATGTTCAATGGTGACACTTCCAACTTCCTACTTCCAAATCCACACATGTTCAATGGTGACACTTCCAACTTCCAAATCTACACATGTTCAATAGTTGCACTTCCAACTTCCACCTTCCAAATCCACACATGTTCAATGGTGACACTTCCAACTTCCAACTTCCAAATCTATACATGTTCAATGGTGACACTTCCAACTTCCAAATCCACACATGTTCAATGGTGACACCTCCAACTTCCAACTTCCAAATCCACACATGTTCAATGGTGACACTTCCAACTTCCAAATCCACACATATTCAATGGTGACACTTCCAACTTCCAACTTCCAATTCCACACATGTTCAATGGTGACACTTCCAACTTCCAAATCCACACATGTTCAGTGGTGACACTTCCAACTTCCAACTTCCAAATCCACACATGTTCAATGGTGACACTTCCAACTTCCAAATCTACACATGTTCAATAGTTGCACTTCCAACTTCCACCTTCCAAATCCACACATGTTCAATGGTGACACTTCCAACTTCGAAATCCACACATGTTCAATGGTGACACTTCCAACTCCCAAATCTACACATGTTCAATGGTAGCACTTCCAACTTCCAAATCCACACATGTTCAATGGTGACACTTCCAACTTCCAACTTCCAAATCCACACATGTTCAATGGTGACACTTCCAACTTCCAAATCTACACATGTTCAATGGTGACACTTCCAACTTCCAACTTCCAAATCCACACATGTTCAATGGTGACACTTCCAACTTCCAAATCTACACATGTTCAATGTTTACACTTCCAAATTCCAAATTCCAAATCCACACATGTTCAATGGTGACACTTCCAACTTCCAACTTCCAATTCCACACATGTTCAATGGTGACACTTCCAACTTCCAACTTCCAAATCCACACATGTTAAATGGTGACACTTCCAACTTCCAAATCCACACATGTTCAATGGTGACACTTCCAACTTCCATATCTACACATGTTCAATAGTTGCACTTCCAACTTCCACCTTCCAAATCTACACATGTTCAATGGTAACACTTCCAACTTCCAAATCCACACATGTTCAATGGTGACACTTCCAACTTCCAACTTCCAATTCCACACATGTTCAATGGTGACACTTCCAACTTCCAACTTCCAAATCCACACATGTTCAATGGTGACACTTCCAACTTGCATATCTACACATGTTCAATAGTTGCACTTCCAACTTCCACCTTCCAAATCTACACATGTTCAATGGTAACACTTCCAACTTCCAAATCCACACATGTTCAATGGTGACACTTCCAACTTCCAACTTCCAATTCCACACATGTTCAATGGTGACACTTCCAACTTCCAACTTCCAAATCCAAACATGTTCAATGGTGACACTTCCAACTTCCAACTTCCAAATCCACAAATGTTCAATGGTGACACTTCCAACTTCCAACTTCCAAATCTACACATGTTCAATGGTGACACTGACAAATTACAACTTCCAAATCCGCACATGTTCAATGGTGACACTTCCAACTTCCAACTTCCAAATCCACACATGTTCAATGGTGACACTTCTAAATTCCAACTTCCAAATCCACACATGTTCAATGGTGACACTTCCAACTTCCAACTTCCAATTCCACACATGTTCAATGGTGACACTTCCAACTTCCAAATCCACACATGTTAAATGGTGACACTTCCAACCTCCTACTTCCAAATCCACACATGTTCAATGGTGACACTTCCAACTTCCAAATCTACACATGTTCAATAGTTGCACTTCCAACTTCCACCTTCCAAATCCACACATGTTCAATGGTGACACTTCCAACTTCCAACTTCCAAATCTATACATGTTCAATGGTGACACTTCCAACTTCCAAATCCACACATGTTCAATGGTGACACTTCCAACTTCCAACTTCCAAATCTACACATGTTCAATGTTGACACTTCCAACTTCCAAATCCACACATATTCAATGGTGACACTTCCAACTTCCAACTTCCAATTCCACACATGTTCAATGGTGACACTTCCAACTTCCAACTTCCAAATCCACACATGTTCAGTGGTGACACTTCCAACTTCCAACTTCCAAATCCACACATGTTCAATGGTGACACTTCCAACTTCCAAATCTACACATGTTCAATAGTTGCACTTCCAACTTCCACCTTCCAAATCCACACATGTTCAATGGTGACACTTCCAACTTCCAACTTCCAAATCTACACATGTTCAATGGTGACACTTCCAACTTCCAAATCCACACATGTTCAATGGTGACACTTCCAACTTCCAAATCTACACATGTTCAATGGTAGCACTTCCAACTTCCAAATCCACACATGTTCAATGGTGACACTTCCAACTTCCAAATCCACACATGTTCAATGGTGACACTTCCAACTTCCAACTTCCAAATCTACACATGTTCAATGGTGACACTTCCAACTTCCAAATCTACACATGTTCAATGGTGACACTTCCAACTTCCAACTTCCAAATCCACACATGTTCAATGGTGACACTTCCAACATCCAAATCTACACATGTTCAATGTTTACACTTCCAAATTCCAACTTCCAAATCCACACATGTTCAATGGTGACACTTCCAACTTCCAACTTCCAATTCCACACATGTTCAATGGTGACACTTCCAACTTCCAAATTCCAAATCCACACATGTTAAATGGTGACACTTCCAACTTCCAAATCCACACATGTTCAATGGTGACACTTCCAACTTCCAAATATACACATGTTCAATAGTTGCACTTCCAACTTCCACCTTCCAAATCTACACATGTTCAATGGTAACACTTCCAACTTCCAAATCCACAAATGTTCAATGGTGACACTTCCAACTTCCAACTTCCAATTCCACACATGTTCAATGGTGACACTTCCAACTTCCAACTTCCAAATCCACACATGTTCAATGGTGACACTTCCAACTTCCAACTTCCAAATCCACAAATGTTCAATGGTGACACTTCCAACTTCCAACTTCCAAATCTACACATGTTCAATGGTGACACTGACAAATTACAACTTCCAAATCCGCACATGTTCAATGGTGACACTTCCAACTTCCAACTTCCAAATCCACACATGTTCATTGGTGACACTTCCAACTTCCAAATCTACACATGTTCAATGGTAGCACTTCCAACTTCCAAATCCACACTTGTTCAATGGTGACACTTCCAACTTCCAACTTCCAAGTCCACACATGTTCAATGGTGACACTTCCAACTTCCAACTTCCAAATCCACACATGTTAAATGGTGACACTTCCAACTTCCAAATCCACACATGTTCAATGGTGACACTTCCAACTTCCATATCTACACATGTTCAATAGTTGCACTTCCAACTTCCACCTTCCAAATCTACACATGTTCAATGGTAACACTTCCAACTTCCAAATCCACACATGTTCAATGGTGACACTTCCAACTTCCAACTTCCAATTCCACACATGTTCAATGGTGACACTTCCAACTTCCAACTTCCAAATCCACACATGTTCAATGGTGACACTTCCAACTTCCAACTTCCAAATCTACACATGTTCAATAGTTGCACTTCCAACTTCCACCTTCCAAATCTACACATGTTCAATGGTAACACTTCCAACTTCCAAAACCACACGTGTTCAATGGTGACACTTCCAACTTCCAACTTCCAATTCCACACATGTTCAATGGTGACACTTCCAACTTCCAACTTCCAAATCCACACATGTTCAATGGTGACACTTCCAACTTCCAACTTCCAAATCCACAAATGTTCAATGGTGACACTTCCAACTTCCAACTTCCAAATCTACACATGTTCAATGGTGACACTGACAAATTACAACTTCCAAATCCGCACATGTTCAATGGTGACACTTCCAACTTCCAACTTCCAAATCCACACATGTTCAATGGTGACACTTCCAACTTCCAAATCTGCACATGTTCAATAGTGGCACTTCCAACTTCCACCTTCCAAATCCACACATGTTCAATGGTGACACTTCCAACTTCCAAATCTACACATGTTCAATAGTTGCACTTCCAACTTCCACCTTCCAAATCCACACATGTTCAATGGTGACACTTCCAACTTCCAACTTCCAAATCTATACATGTTCAATGGTGACACTTCCAACTTCCAAATCCACACATGTTCAATGGTGACACTTCCAACTTCCAACTTCCAAATCTACACATGTTCAATGTTGACACTTCCAACTTCCAAATCCACACATATTCAATGGTGACACTTCCAACTTCCAACTTCCAATTACACACATGTTCAATGGTGACACTTCCAACTTCCAACTTCCAAATCCACACATGTTCAGTGGTGACACTTCCAACTTCCAACTTCCAAATCCACACATGTTCAATGGTGACACTTCCAACTTCCAAATCTACACATGTTCAATAGTTGCACTTCCAACTTCCACCTTCCAAATCCACACATGTTCAATGGTGACACTTCCAACTTCCAACTTCCAAATCTACACATGTTCAATGGTGACACTTCCAACTTCCAAATCCACACATGTTCAATGGTGACACTTCCAACTTCCAAATCTACACATGTTCAATGGTAGCACTTCCAACTTCCAAATCCACACATGTTCAATGGTGACACTTCCAACTTCCAACTTCCAAATCCACACATGTTCAATGGTGACACTTCCAACTTCCAAATCTACACATGTTCAATGGTGACACTTCCAACTTCCAAATCTACACATGTTCAATGGTGACACTTCCAATTTCCAACTTCCAAATCCACACATGTTCAATGGTGACACTTCCAACTTCCAAATCTACACATGTTCAATGTTTACACTTCCAAATTCCAACTTCCAAATCCACACATGTTCAATGGTGACACTTCCAACTTCCAACTTCCAATTCCACACATGTTCAATGGTGACACTTCCAACTTCCAACTTCCAAATCCACACATGTTAAATGGTGACACTTCCAACTTCCAAATCCACACATGTTCAATGGTGACACTTCCAACTTCCAAATCTACACATGTTCAATAGTTGCACTTCCAACTTCCACCTTCCAAATCTACACATGTTAAATGGTAACACTTCCAACTTCCAAATCCACAAATGTTCAATGGTGACACTTCCAACTTCCAATTCCACACATGTTCAATGGTGACACTTCCAACTTCCAATTTCCAAATCCACACATGTTCAATGGTGACACATCAAACTTCCAACTTCCAAATCCACAAATGTTCAATGGTGACACTTCCAACTTCCAACTTCCAAATCTACACATGTTCAATGGTGACACTGACAAATTACAACTTCCAAATCCGCACATGTTCAATGGTGACACTTCCAACTTCCAACTTCCAAATCCACACATGTTCATTGGTGACACTTCCAACTTCCAAATCTGCACATGTTCAATAGTGGCACTTCCAACTTCCACCTTCCAAATCCACACATGTTCAATGGTGACACTTCCAACTTCCAAATCTACACATGTTCAATGGTAGCACTTCCAACTTCCAAATCCACACTTGTTCAATGGTGACACTTCCAACTTCCAACTTCCAATTCCACACATGTTCAATGGTGACACTTCCAACTTCCAACTTCCAAATCCACACATGTTAAATGGTGACACTTCCAACTTCCAAATCCACACATGTTCAATGGTGACACTTCCAACTTCCATATCTACACATGTTCAATAGTTGCACTTCCAACTTCCACCTTCCAAATCTACACATGTTCAATGGTAACACTTCCAACTTCCAAATCCACACATGTTCAATGGTGACACTTCCAACTTCCAACTTCCAATTCCACACATGTTCAATGGTGACACTTCCAACTTCCAACTTCCAAATCCACACATGTTCAATGGTGACACTTCCAACTTCCAACTTCCAAATCTACACATGTTCAATAGTTGCACTTCCAAATTCCACCTTCCAAATCTACACATGTTCAATGGTAACACTTCCAACTTCCAAATCCACACATGTTCAATGGTGACACTTCCAACTTCCAACTTCCAATTCCACACATGTTCAATGGTGACACTTCCAACTTCCAACTTCCAAATCTACACATGTTCAATAGTTGCACTTCCAAATTCCACCTTCCAAATCTACACATGTTCAATGGTAACACTTCCAACTTCCAAAACCACACGTGTTCAATGGTGACACTTCCAACTTCCAACTTCCAATTCCACACATGTTCAATGGTGACACTTCCAACTTCCAACTTCCAAATCCACACATGTTCAATGGTGACACTTCCAACTTCCAACTTCCAAATCCACAAATGTTCAATGGTGACACTTCCAACTTCCAACTTCCAAATCTACACATGTTCAATGGTGACACTGACAAATTACAACTTCCAAATCCGCACATGTTCAATGGTGACACTTCCAACTTCCAACTTCCAAATCCACACATGTTCAATGGTGACACTTCCAACTTCCAAATCTGCACATGTTCAATAGTGGCACTTCCAACTTCCACCTTCCAAATCCACACATGTTCAATGGTGACACTTCCAACTTCCAAATCTACACATGTTCAATAGTTGCACTTCCAACTTCCACCTTCCAAATCCACACATGTTCAATGGTGACACTTCCAACTTCCAACTTCCAAATCTATACATGTTCAATGGTGACACTTCCAACTTCCAAATCCACACATGTTCAATGGTGACACTTCCAACTTCCAACTTCCAAATCTACACATGTTCAATGTTGACACTTCCAACTTCCAAATCCACACATATTCAATGGTGACACTTCCAACTTCCAACTTCCAATTACACACATGTTCAATGGTGACACTTCCAACTTCCAACTTCCAAATCCACACATGTTCAGTGGTGACACTTCCAACTTCCAACTTCCAAATCCACACATGTTCAATGGTGACACTTCCAACTTCCAAATCTACACATGTTCAATAGTTGCACTTCCAACTTCCACCTTCCAAATCCACACATGTTCAATGGTGACACTTCCAACTTCCAAATCTACACATGTTCAATGGTGACACTTCCAACTTCCAAATCCACACATGTTCAATGGTGACACTTCCAACTTCCAAATCTACACATGTTCAATGGTAGCACTTCCAACTTCCAAATCCACACATGTTCAATGGTGACACTTCCAACTTCCAACTTCCAAATCCACACATGTTCAATGGTGACACTTCCAACTTCCAAATCTACACATGTTCAATGGTGACACTTCCAACTTCCAAATCTACACATGTTCAATGGTGACACTTCCAATTTCCAACTTCCAAATCCACACATGTTCAATGGTGACACTTCCAACTTCCAAATCTACACATGTTCAATGTTTACACTTCCAAATTCCAACTTCCAAATCCACACATGTTCAATGGTGACACTTCCAACTTCCAACTTCCAATTCCACACATGTTCAATGGTGACACTTCCAACTTCCAACTTCCAAATCCACACATGTTAAATGGTGACACTTCCAACTTCCAAATCCACACATGTTCAATGGTGACACTTCCAACTTCCAAATCTACACATGTTCAATAGTTGCACTTCCAACTTCCACCTTCCAAATCTACACATGTTAAATGGTAACACTTCCAACTTCCAAATCCACAAATGTTCAATGGTGACACTTCCAACTTCCAATTCCACACATGTTCAATGGTGACACTTCCAACTTCCAATTTCCAAATCCACACATGTTCAATGGTGACACATCCAACTTCCAACTTCCAAATCCACAAATGTTCAATGGTGACACTTCCAACTTCCAACTTCCAAATCTACACATGTTCAATGGTGACACTGACAAATTACAACTTCCAAATCCGCACATGTTCAATGGTGACACTTCCAACTTCCAACTTCCAAATCCACACATGTTCATTGGTGACACTTCCAACTTCCAAATCTGCACATGTTCAATAGTGGCACTTCCAACTTCCACCTTCCAAATCCACACATGTTCAATGGTGACACTTCCAACTTCCAAATCTACACATGTTCAATGGTAGCACTTCCAACTTCCAAATCCACACTTGTTCAATGGTGACACTTCCAACTTCCAACTTCCAATTCCACACATGTTCAATGGTGACACTTCCAACTTCCAACTTCCAAATCCACACATGTTAAATGGTGACACTTCCAACTTCCAAATCCACACATGTTCAATGGTGACACTTCCAACTTCCATATCTACACATGTTCAATAGTTGCACTTCCAACTTCCACCTTCCAAATCTACACATGTTCAATGGTAACACTTCCAACTTCCAAATCCACACATGTTCAATGGTGACACTTCCAACTTCCAACTTCCAATTCCACACATGTTCAATGGTGACACTTCCAACTTCCAACTTCCAAATCCACACATGTTCAATGGTGACACTTCCAACTTCCAACTTCCAAATCTACACATGTTCAATAGTTGCACTTCCAAATTCCACCTTCCAAATCTACACATGTTCAATGGTAACACTTCCAACTTCCAAATCCACACATGTTCAATGGTGACACTTCCAACTTCCAACTTCCAATTCCACACATGTTCAATGGTGACACTTCCAACTTCCAACTTCCAAATCCACACATGTTCAATGGTGACACTTCCAACTTCCAACTTCCAAATCCACAAATGTTCAATGGTGACACTTCCAACTTCCAACTTCCAAATCTACACATGTTCAATGGTGACACTGACAAATTACAACGTCCAAATCCGCACATGTTCAATGGTGACACTTCCAACTTCCAACTTCCAAATCCACACATGTTCAATGGTGACACTTCCAACTTCCAAATCTGCACATGTTCAATAGTGGCACTTCCAACTTCCACCTTCCAAATCCACACATGTTCAATGGTGACACTTCCAACTTCCAAATCTACACATGTTCAATGGTAGCACTTCCAACTTCCAAATCCACACTTGTTCAATGGTGACACTTCCAACTTCCAACTTCCAATTCCACACATGTTCAATGGTGACACTTCCAACTTCCATATCCACACATGTTAAATGGTGACACTTCCAACTTCCAAATCCACACATGTTCAATGGTGACACTTCCAACTTCCATATCTACACATGTTCAATTGTTGCACTTCCAACTTCCACCTTCCAAATCTACACATGTTCAATGGTAACACTTCCAACTTCCAAATCCACACATGTTCAATGGTGACACTTCCAACTTCCAACTTCCAATTCCACACATGTTCAATGGTGACACTTCCAACTTCCAACTTCCAAATCCACACATGTTCAATGGTGACAATTCCAACTTCCAACTTCCAAATCCACAAATGTTCAATGGTGACACTTCCAACTTCCAACTTCCAAATCTACACATGTTCAATGGTGACACTGACAAATTACAACTTCCAAATCCGCACATGTTCAATGGTGACACTTCCAACTTCCAACTTCCAAATCCACACATGTTCAATGGTGACACTTCCAAATTCCAACTTCCAAATCCACACATGTTCAATGGTGACACTTCCAACTTCCAACTTCCAATTCCACACATGTTCAATGGTGACACTTCCAACTTCCAAATCTACACATGTTCAATAGTTGCACTTCCAACTTCCACCTTCCAAATCTACACATGTTCAATGGTAACACTTCCAACTTCCAAATCCACACATGTTCAATGGTGACACTTCCAACTTCCAACTTCCAATTCCACACATGTTCAATGGTGACACTTCCAACTTCCAACTTCCAAATCCACACATGTTCAATGGTGACACTTCCAACTTCCAACTTCCAAATCCACAAATGTTCAATGGTGACACTTCCAACTTCCAACTTCCAAATCTACACATGTTCAATGGTGACACTGACAAATTACAACTTCCAAATCCGCACATGTTCAATGGTGACACTTCCAACTTCCAACTTCCAAATCCACACATGTTCAATGGTGACACTTCCAACTTCCAAATCTGCACATATTCAGTAGTGGCACTTCCAACTTCCACCTTCCAAATCCACACATGTTCAATGGTGACACTTCCAACTTCCAAATCTACACATGTTCAATGGTAGCACTTCCAACTTCCAAATCCACACTTGTTCAATGGTGACCCTTCCAACTTCCAACTTCCAAATCTACACATGTTCAATGGTGACACTTCCAACTTCCAACTTCCAAATTTACACATGTTCAATGGTGACACTGACAAATTACAACTTCCAAATCCACACATGTTCAATGGTGACACTTCCAACTTCCAAATCCACACATGTTCAATGGTGACACTTCCAACTTCCAACTTCCAAATCTACACATTTTCAATGGTGACACTGGCAAATTAAAACTTCCAACTTCCAAATCCACACATGTTCAATGGTGACACTTCCAACTTCCAAATCTAGACATGTTCAATGGTGATACTTCCAACTTCCAAATCCACACATGTTCAATGGTGACACTTCCAACTTCCAAATCTACACATGTTCAATGTTGACACTTCCAGCTTCCAACTTCCAAATCCACACATGTTCAATGGTGACACTTCCAACTTCCAACTTCCAATTCCACACATGTTCAATGGTGACACTTCCAACTTCCAAATCCACACATGTGCAATGGTGACACTTCCAACTTCCAAATCTACACATGTTCAATAGTTGCACTTCCAACTTCCACCTTCCAAATCCACACATGTTCAATGGTGACATTTCCAACTTCCAACTTCCAAATCTACACATGTTCAATGGTGACACTTCGAACTTCCAAATCCACACATGTTCAATGGTGACCCTTCCAACTTCCAACTTCCAAATCTACACATGTTCATTGGTGACACTTCCAACTTCCAAATCCACACATGTTCAATGGTGACACTTCCAACTTCCAAATGTACACATGTTCAATGGTGACACTGACAAATTACAACTTCCAAATCCGCACATGTTCAATGGTGACACTTCCAACTTCCAAATGTACACATGTTCAATGGTGACACTGACAAATTACAACTTCCAAATCCGCACATGTTCAATGGTGACATTTCCAACTTCCAACTTCCAAATCTACACATGTTCAATGGTGACACTTCGAACTTCCAAATCCACACATGTTCAATGGTGACCCTTCCAACTTCCAAATCTACACATGTTCATTGGTGACACATCCAACTTCCAACTTCCAAATCTAAACATGTTCAATGGTGACACTTCCAACTTCCAAATCCACACATGTTCAATGGTGACACTTCCAACTTCCAAATGTACACATGTTCAATGGTGACACTGACAAATTAAAACTTCCAAATCCGCACATGTTCAATGGTGACACTTCCAACTTTCAACTTCCAAATCCACACATGTTCAATGGTGACACTTCCAACTTCCAACTTCCAAATCTACACATGTTCAATGGTGACACTGACAAATTACAACTTCCAAATCCGCACATGTTCAATGGTGACACTTCCAACTTCCAACTTCCAAATCCACACATGTTCAATGGTGACACTTCCAACTTCCAAATCTGCACATGTTCAATAGTGGCACTTCCAACTTCCACCTTCCAAATCCACACATGTTCAATGCTGACACTTCCAACTTCCAACTTCCAAATCCACACATGTTCAATGGTGACACTTCCAACTTCCAACTTCCAAATCTACACATGTTCAATGGTGACACTGACAAATTACAACTTCCAAATCTGCACATGTTCAATGGTGACACTTCCAACTTCCAAATCCACACATGATCAATGGTGACACTTCCAACTTCCAAATCTGCACATGTTCAATAGTGGCACTTCCAACTTCCACCTTCCAAATCCACACATGTTCAATGGTGACACTTCCAACTTCCAACTTCCAAATCTACACATGTTCAATGGTAACACTTCCAACTTCCAAATCCACACATGTTCAATGGTGACCCTTCCAACTTCCAACTTCCAAATCTACACATGTTCAATGGTGACACTTACAACTTCCAAATCCACACATGTTCAATGGTGACACTTCCAACTTCCAAATCCACACATGTTCAATGGTGACACTTCCAACTTCCAACTTCAAAATCTACACATGTTCAATGGTGACACTGGCAAATTAAAACTTCCAACTTCCAAATCCACACATGTTCAATGGTGACACTTCCAACTTCCAACTTCTAAATCCACACATGTTCAATGGTGACACTTCCAACTTCCAACTTCCAATTCCACACATGTTCAATGGTGACACTTCCAACTTCCAAATCTACACATGTTCAATGTTGACACTTCCAACTTCCAAATCCACACATGTTCAATGGTGACACTTCCAACTTCCAAATGTACACATGTTCAATGGTGACACTGACAAATTAAAACTTCCAAATCCGCACATGTTCAATGGTGACACTTCCAACTTTCAACTTCCAAATCCACACATGTTCAATGGTGACACTTCCAACTTCCAACTTCCAAATCTACACATGTTCAATGGTGACACTGACAAATTACAACTTCCAAATCCGCACATGTTCAATGGTGACACTTCCAATTTCCAACTTCCAAATCCACACATGTTCAATGGTGACACTTCCAACTTCCAAATCTGCACATGTTCAATAGTGGCACTTCCAACTTCCACCTTCCAAATCCACACATGTTCAATGGTGACACTTCCAACTTCCAACTTCCAAATCTACACATGTTCAATGGTAACACTTCCAACTTCCAAATCCACACATGTTCAATGGTGACCCTTCCAACTTCCAACTTCCAAATCTACACATGTTCAATGGTGACACTTACAACTTCCAAATCCACACATGTTCAATGGTGACACTTCCAACTTCCAAATCCACACATGTTCAATGGTGACACTTCCAACTTCCAACTTCAAAATCTACACATGTTCAATGGTGACACTGGCAAATTAAAACTTCCAACTTCCAAATCCACACATGTTCAATGGTGACACTTCCAACTTCCAACTTCCAAATCCACACATGTTCAATGGTGACACTTCCAACTTTCAACTTCCAAATCCACACATGTTCAATGGTGACACTTCCAACTTCCAAATCTACACATGTTCAATGTTGACACTTCCAACTTCCAACTTCCAAATCCACACATGTTCAATAGTTGCATTTCCAACTTCCACCTTCCAAATCCACACATGTTCAATGGTGACACTTCCAACTTCCAACTTCCAAATCTACACATGTTCAATGGTGAGACTTCCAACTTCCAAATCCACACATGTTCAATGGTGACCCTTCCAACTTCCAACTTCCAAATCTACACATGTTCAATGGTGACACATCCAACTTCCAACTTCCAAATCTACACATGTTCAATGGTGACACTTCCAACTTCCAAATCCACACATGTTCAATGGTGACACTTCCAACTTCCAACTTCCAAATGTTCACATGTTCAATGGTGACACTGAAAAAGTAAAACTTCCAACTTCCAAATCCACACATAATGGTGAAAATTCCAACTTCCAACTTCAGCATATGACCCTTCTGCCCCCTGGTGGAAGTACAATTATTTGTAGAAATTACTTCCAACTTCCATCTTCATTCTTCCAAATTCAGCATATGACCCTTCTGCCCCCTGGTGGAAATATAATTATTTGTAGAATTTACTTCCAAATTCCATCTTCAATCTTCCAAATTCAGCATATGATCCTTCTGCCCCCTGGTGGTAATATAATTATTTTTAAAAATTACTTCCAAATTCAGCACATCCAAATCCAGATTTGGACTAGTGCCCCCGAATTATGCATGGCCATTTATAGAATTGCAACATTTTTTAAAAAAATTATAACTCAGAGGAAACAAATGATAAAGCTTTGAAAATATTTTTCTGGGATTAGGGTTGACGAACCCTAACCTTAAACCCTAACCTTTTGAACCGTAACCTTTCTGGGAATTTATAAAAAATACCTTCCATAATCAGCCCCTCAACTTCCAACTTCCAAATTCAAACTTCCAAAATCAGCCTGAGGTTAGGGTTCAAACCCTAGTTAGGGTTAGGGTTAGGGTTAGGGTTAGGGTTAGGGTTAGGGTTAGGTTAGGGTTAGGGTTAGGGTTAGGGTTAGGGTTAGGGTTAGGGTTAGGGTTAGGTACAAGATTAAAGACGGCGCCGCCGAAGGCGGCAACGTCGAGTGCACAGGCCATCATCACACAACATCCCGGAATCTCCGACCCACCCCCACATTCATAACGTACTTGCCCTTGATCGCCCGCTTCGTTCTCTTCTCGAGAGCAGCAATGCGTCTGGTGGAAACTCTAGCAGGTAGGCATGGTGTGTAAGCTGCAATAGGACCAAAACGCAGCAGACTCTGGACCGGTCCCCGTTGGTCGGTGAGTGCTGCGACGTGTCTCGTGGACCTCCTGGTGGGCGTGTCCGGGGTGACGCCGTCAGCTGGAAGGTCGAAGGCCAGCCGGGTGCGGGTGGAGCCAAGGGGAGTGTCGGTGGGGACAGCGTCCCGACGAGTGCTGGTCCGGGCAAACCCATTGGGGGGTGTCGTGCCAGAAGAAGCCGGAGCCGTCTGAAGGGGCGTGGTGAGGGTCCGGCGCCCAGCCAAGCCAGAGGTGCGCGCCGTCCTCCGCGGCAAGGGCGTAGCCGGAGGGGGCCGAGAGCCTGCAGGGGGAGGGGGAGAGGGTGGGGTCGGGGGGAGGGGGAGGAGGGGAGGGGAAAGGGAGGGAGGGGGAGGGGGAAGGGGGGAGGAGGGAAGGGGGGCCGGGACAGAGGAGGGGGGGAGGAAGGGAGGGGGGGTGGGAGGGGGGCAGCGGGGGGGAGGGGAAAAGGGGAAGGACAAGGAGGAAAAGAGGGATACAGAGCTGGCCAGGGACGGAGAGCGGTCCGTCCGGTCAGCGCCGTCCTGGGTCCCGGGGTCGAATCCAGAGAGCTGGAAGGCGGAGGGAAGCGCGGCGGGAGACGGGGAGGGAGGCGGCAGGCCGGAGAGGGGCAGGGAGCCGTCCACCAGACCCGGGTCGTCAAGCTCACGCCGGAGGTCGGAGCGGAGGCTGTCCAGGGTCTCCTGTCGCAGGCGGCGTCCGAACTGCCGACCGGCCCAGGAGGCGGCCACCTCAAAGTTGCGGTGCCAGGCAGGGTCGGCAAGACGGGAGAGGGCACTGACCTTCTCCACCACGGTGGTCTTGTAGTGGTCCCGGAGTATCATGGTGGTGGTGTGGGCCCAGTTGCGTGCGTTACCCTCTATGAGGGACAGGGTGGCGGCGTTGGGGACGGCGGGGCGGATGGAGGCCGTCAGGGAGCCAGTGAGTCTTGAGATAACATGGAGGGGCTCGGGACCGGTGGCGTTGGTCAGGTGATGGACCGCCTTGATGGCAGCGAGGATGAGTCTGTTTTTCAGAGCGAAGTCCGGGTCCGTAGACCGCCTGACGTCGGGGGCCTGAGGCCTAACGCGCGCCGGCGGTAGACGCGCAGGCCCCGAGCGCGCGGCGGCGGCCTCCGAAGGTCCGGGACGGTGGGGAGGAGGAGGACGGGCACGGGGCCTGGGACCAGGACGGGAGGGTACCTGGCGGCGGGGTAGCGGAGCACCGGCGGGGAAGCCTCGGTCCTGGACGGCAGGGCGGAAGGCCGGGCGGGCGTTAGCTCCGCGGCGGCGGCGCTCATCGCGGCACGGCGAAGGCGCGGGCCGGTAGGCCCGGGGCCGGAACGGAGGGGGATAGCGGGCCGATCCAGAGGGGGATCGGTGCCTAGCGGGCCGTGTGGGGGCAGCCCAACCCCGGGGAGAGGGGTCACGGGGAACCCAGTCGCGACGGTAAGGGTCTGCGACCGACGCATAGGAGCGTCTCATAGTTTGTACGGGCCCAAAGGGTAAACTAACCAGCGAGGGGATGTCAGAAGGGTCCCGTGTCCTGGGCTGGCGTCGTCCGCGGTGGACCACGGTCCATTCGTCATGGTGGCTCGGGGGAGGCATGGTACGAGTTTCGTTTTTAAAAAAACGATCGGAAGGTTCAAAAAAGGAAAGTGTGGTCTGATAGAAAATCCGTATTTATTGATTTCTCTATCTGTGCAAGCAGGTACGACGTTTCGTCACTAAAGTGACTTCATCAGGTACAAATAATTGCAAAAACAAACCGTGAATATATCCATTCCAAACGAGCCGTGGTGACAAATGACGGGGGGTGCGCACGCACACATTAAAAATACGTAAACAGAAAACGGGGGAGGAAAAGGAACCGTGGTCTCAGCACGACCCTGAACCAATCAGAGCCGTGCACGGGGGGCGGGATATAGTGTGTCACATGTCATAAACAAAGACGGCCGCCCGGGAGTGGGGGACCAATCAGAGACCAGGATTGAAAAACATCTTTGAATTGACCCAATGAGGTAAAATTACCAACAGGTGACGCCAAATAGACCGATGCAGGTGGCAGTCGGAATGAATGGGGAAACAAACACACAACGCATTCAGGGGTAGTAAATAATGTAAACGACAGTACCATGAGGACATAAACGAATACATTAAACGAAATTAATTAAAAACAATAAATAAAATAAATAAATAAATAAAATAAAACAAAATAAACGAAAGGCAGACGCACACACACACGAAAAACAACAGAATAATAGCATATCACCACAATAAAATGGGTTAAATAATGTGCAACATTCAGAGGAATGGTGTGGGGTCAGACCAATCGAGAGAGACGTGAAAACGGTGGCAGGGGGGATCCGAAAGGGGGGCAAATTTAGAGGGGCCAAGGCCAAATAGAGGGGCAGAGGTAGGGCCAGGCGAGGGAGTGGTTAGGGTAAGGGCCAAAACAGGGTCAGGGGTCAGGGCCAGGGGAGGGGGGACGGCTAAGGTAGGGCCAAGAGAGGGAGGGACGGTTAAGGTTAGGGCCAGGGGAGGGAATGGTTAAGGTAAGGGCCAGTGGAGGGAATGGTTAAGGTAAGGGCCAGGGGAAGGGGGGACTGTTGAGGTAAGGGCCAGGGAGGGGAACGGTTAAGGTAAGGGCCAGGGGAGGGAGTGGTTAGGGTAAGGGCCAGGGGAGGGAGTGGTTAGGGTAAGGGCCAGGGGAGGGAGTGGTTAGGGTAAGGGCCAGGGGAGGGAGTGGTTAGGGTAAGGGCCAGGGGAGGGGGGGGAGTGGTTAGGGTGAGGGCCAGGGGAGGGAGTGGTTAAGGTGAGGGCCAGGGGAGGGAGTGGTTAAGGTGAGGGCCCGGACGAGGGCGGGGACAAAAGGGGTTGGCAGGGCGGGACGGGGAAGGGGCGAGGGCCGGGGCAAGGGGCACGTCTCTGAGGGAGAAAGGAGAGGGGCACACGAAGGGGAAAACACCTACAGCTCGGGGAGGAACACACGGGACCACATGGGAGAAACAAAACCACAGTATACACGAACCTTCAAGTGTAAACAGGGTGAACGGATGACGGGCAACAACAAGAACACTAAAACACACAACAAAAATCATCAACCCTATAGGGGAACAGGTCGTAGATGTCCGGTGACAACGACGACGATGATGACGAAGGTGGTGCAGTTCATGTTGAGAGCGGTCCGGCCGGACTCGCGTGCCCATGTGTTGGTGGGGAGGGAAGGAGATCCGAGGAGTCGATAGGAGGCACGGGCGGGTTAGGTACAAGATTAAAGACGGCGCCGCCGAAGGCGGCAACGTCGAGTGCACAGGCCATCATCACACAACATCCCGGAATCTCCGACCCACCCCCACATTCATAACGTACTTGCCCTTGATCGCCCGCTTCGTTCTCTTCTCGAGAGCAGCAATGCGTCTGGTGGAAACTCTAGCAGGTAGGCATGGTGTGTAAGCTGCAATAGGACCAAAACGCAGCAGACTCTGGACCGGTCCCCGTTGGTCGGTGAGTGCTGCGACGTGTCTCGTGGACCTCCTGGTGGGCGTGTCCGGGGTGACGCCGTCAGCTGGAAGGTCGAAGGCCAGCCGGGTGCGGGTGGAGCCAAGGGGAGTGTCGGTGGGGACAGCGTCCCGACGAGTGCTGGTCCGGGCAAACCCATTGGGGGGTGTCGTGCCAGAAGAAGCCGGAGCCGTCTGAAGGGGCGTGGTGAGGGTCCGGCGCCCAGCCAAGCCAGAGGTGCGCGCCGTCCTCCGCGGCAAGGGCGTAGCCGGAGGGGGCCGAGAGCCTGCAGGGGGAGGGGGAGAGGGTGGGGTCGGGGGGAGGGGGAGGAGGGGAGGGGAAAGGGAGGGAGGGGGAGGGGGAAGGGGGGAGGAGGGAAGGGGGGCCGGGACAGAGGAGGGGGGGAGGAAGGGAGGGGGGGTGGGAGGGGGGCAGCGGGGGGGAGGGGAAAAGGGGAAGGACAAGGAGGAAAAGAGGGATACAGAGCTGGCCAGGGACGGAGAGCGGTCCGTCCGGTCAGCGCCGTCCTGGGTCCCGGGGTCGAATCCAGAGAGCTGGAAGGCGGAGGGAAGCGCGGCGGGAGACGGGGAGGGAGGCGGCAGGCCGGAGAGGGGCAGGGAGCCGTCCACCAGACCCGGGTCGTCAAGCTCACGCCGGAGGTCGGAGCGGAGGCTGTCCAGGGTCTCCTGTCGCAGGCGGCGTCCGAACTGCCGACCGGCCCAGGAGGCGGCCACCTCAAAGTTGCGGTGCCAGGCAGGGTCGGCAAGACGGGAGAGGGCACTGACCTTCTCCACCACGGTGGTCTTGTAGTGGTCCCGGAGTATCATGGTGGTGGTGTGGGCCCAGTTGCGTGCGTTACCCTCTATGAGGGACAGGGTGGCGGCGTTGGGGACGGCGGGGCGGATGGAGGCCGTCAGGGAGCCAGTGAGTCTTGAGATAACATGGAGGGGCTCGGGACCGGTGGCGTTGGTCAGGTGATGGACCGCCTTGATGGCAGCGAGGATGAGTCTGTTTTTCAGAGCGAAGTCCGGGTCCGTAGACCGCCTGACGTCGGGGGCCTGAGGCCTAACGCGCGCCGGCGGTAGACGCGCAGGCCCCGAGCGCGCGGCGGCGGCCTCCGAAGGTCCGGGACGGTGGGGAGGAGGAGGACGGGCACGGGGCCTGGGACCAGGACGGGAGGGTACCTGGCGGCGGGGTAGCGGAGCACCGGCGGGGAAGCCTCGGTCCTGGACGGCAGGGCGGAAGGCCGGGCGGGCGTTAGCTCCGCGGCGGCGGCGCTCATCGCGGCACGGCGAAGGCGCGGGCCGGTAGGCCCGGGGCCGGAACGGAGGGGGATAGCGGGCCGATCCAGAGGGGGATCGGTGCCTAGCGGGCCGTGTGGGGGCAGCCCAACCCCGGGGAGAGGGGTCACGGGGAACCCAGTCGCGACGGTAAGGGTCTGCGACCGACGCATAGGAGCGTCTCATAGTTTGTACGGGCCCAAAGGGTAAACTAACCAGCGAGGGGATGTCAGAAGGGTCCCGTGTCCTGGGCTGGCGTCGTCCGCGGTGGACCACGGTCCATTCGTCATGGTGGCTCGGGGGAGGCATGGTACGAGTTTCGTTTTTAAAAAAACGATCGGAAGGTTCAAAAAAGGAAAGTGTGGTCTGATAGAAAATCCGTATTTATTGATTTCTCTATCTGTGCAAGCAGGTACGACGTTTCGTCACTAAAGTGACTTCATCAGGTACAAATAATTGCAAAAACAAACCGTGAATATATCCATTCCAAACGAGCCGTGGTGACAAATGACGGGGGGTGCGCACGCACACATTAAAAATACGTAAACAGAAAACGGGGGAGGAAAAGGAACCGTGGTCTCAGCACGACCCTGAACCAATCAGAGCCGTGCACGGGGGGCGGGATATAGTGTGTCACATGTCATAAACAAAGACGGCCGCCCGGGAGTGGGGGACCAATCAGAGACCAGGATTGAAAAACATCTTTGAATTGACCCAATGAGGTAAAATTACCAACAGGTGACGCCAAATAGACCGATGCAGGTGGCAGTCGGAATGAATGGGGAAACAAACACACAACGCATTCAGGGGTAGTAAATAATGTAAACGACAGTACCATGAGGACATAAACGAATACATTAAACGAAATTAATTAAAAACAATAAATAAAATAAATAAATAAATAAAATAAAACAAAATAAACGAAAGGCAGACGCACACACACACGAAAAACAACAGAATAATAGCATATCACCACAATAAAATGGGTTAAATAATGTGCAACATTCAGAGGAATGGTGTGGGGTCAGACCAATCGAGAGAGACGTGAAAACGGTGGCAGGGGGGATCCGAAAGGGGGGCAAATTTAGAGGGGCCAAGGCCAAATAGAGGGGCAGAGGTAGGGCCAGGCGAGGGAGTGGTTAGGGTAAGGGCCAAAACAGGGTCAGGGGTCAGGGCCAGGGGAGGGGGGACGGCTAAGGTAGGGCCAAGAGAGGGAGGGACGGTTAAGGTTAGGGCCAGGGGAGGGAATGGTTAAGGTAAGGGCCAGTGGAGGGAATGGTTAAGGTAAGGGCCAGGGGAAGGGGGGACTGTTGAGGTAAGGGCCAGGGAGGGGAACGGTTAAGGTAAGGGCCAGGGGAGGGAGTGGTTAGGGTAAGGGCCAGGGGAGGGAGTGGTTAGGGTAAGGGCCAGGGGAGGGAGTGGTTAGGGTAAGGGCCAGGGGAGGGAGTGGTTAGGGTAAGGGCCAGGGGAGGGGGGGGAGTGGTTAGGGTGAGGGCCAGGGGAGGGAGTGGTTAAGGTGAGGGCCAGGGGAGGGAGTGGTTAAGGTGAGGGCCCGGACGAGGGCGGGGACAAAAGGGGTTGGCAGGGCGGGACGGGGAAGGGGCGAGGGCCGGGGCAAGGGGCACGTCTCTGAGGGAGAAAGGAGAGGGGCACACGAAGGGGAAAACACCTACAGCTCGGGGAGGAACACACGGGACCACATGGGAGAAACAAAACCACAGTATACACGAACCTTCAAGTGTAAACAGGGTGAACGGATGACGGGCAACAACAAGAACACTAAAACACACAACAAAAATCATCAACCCTATAGGGGAACAGGTCGTAGATGTCCGGTGACAACGACGACGATGATGACGAAGGTGGTGCAGTTCATGTTGAGAGCGGTCCGGCCGGACTCGCGTGCCCATGTGTTGGTGGGGAGGGAAGGAGATCCGAGGAGTCGATAGGAGGCACGGGCGGGTTAGGTACAAGATTAAAGACGGCGCCGCCGAAGGCGGCAACGTCGAGTGCACAGGCCATCATCACACAACATCCCGGAATCTCCGACCCACCCCCACATTCATAACGTACTTGCCCTTGATCGCCCGCTTCGTTCTCTTCTCGAGAGCAGCAATGCGTCTGGTGGAAACTCTAGCAGGTAGGCATGGTGTGTAAGCTGCAATAGGACCAAAACGCAGCAGACTCTGGACCGGTCCCCGTTGGTCGGTGAGTGCTGCGACGTGTCTCGTGGACCTCCTGGTGGGCGTGTCCGGGGTGACGCCGTCAGCTGGAAGGTCGAAGGCCAGCCGGGTGCGGGTGGAGCCAAGGGGAGTGTCGGTGGGGACAGCGTCCCGACGAGTGCTGGTCCGGGCAAACCCATTGGGGGGTGTCGTGCCAGAAGAAGCCGGAGCCGTCTGAAGGGGCGTGGTGAGGGTCCGGCGCCCAGCCAAGCCAGAGGTGCGCGCCGTCCTCCGCGGCAAGGGCGTAGCCGGAGGGGGCCGAGAGCCTGCAGGGGGAGGGGGAGAGGGTGGGGTCGGGGGGAGGGGGAGGAGGGGAGGGGAAAGGGAGGGAGGGGGAGGGGGAAGGGGGGAGGAGGGAAGGGGGGCCGGGACAGAGGAGGGGGGGAGGAAGGGAGGGGGGGTGGGAGGGGGGCAGCGGGGGGGAGGGGAAAAGGGGAAGGACAAGGAGGAAAAGAGGGATACAGAGCTGGCCAGGGACGGAGAGCGGTCCGTCCGGTCAGCGCCGTCCTGGGTCCCGGGGTCGAATCCAGAGAGCTGGAAGGCGGAGGGAAGCGCGGCGGGAGACGGGGAGGGAGGCGGCAGGCCGGAGAGGGGCAGGGAGCCGTCCACCAGACCCGGGTCGTCAAGCTCACGCCGGAGGTCGGAGCGGAGGCTGTCCAGGGTCTCCTGTCGCAGGCGGCGTCCGAACTGTCGACCGGCCCAGGAGGCGGCCACCTCAAAGTTGCGGTGCCAGGCAGGGTCGGCAAGACGGGAGAGGGCACTGACCTTCTCCACCACGGTGGTCCTGTAGTGGTCCCGGAGTATCATGGTGGTGGTGTGGGCCCAGTTGCGTGCGTTACCCTCTATGAGGGACAGGGTGGCGGCGTTGGGGACGGCGGGGCGGATGGAGGCCGTCAGGGAGCCAGTGAGTCTTGATATAACATGGAGGGGCTCGGGACCGGTGGCGTTGGTCAGGTGATGGACCGCCTTGATGGCAGCGAGGATCAGTCTGTTTTTCAGAGCGAAGTCCGGGTCCGTAGACCGCGGGACGTCGGGGGCCTGAGGCCTAACGCGCGCCGGCGGTAGACGCGCAGGCCCCGAGCGCGCGGCGGCGGCCTCCGAAGGTCCGGGACGGTGGGGAGGAGGAGGACGGGCACGGGGCCTGGGACCAGGACGGGAGGGTACCTGGCGGCGGGGTAGCGGAGCACCGGCGGGGAAGCCTCGGTCCTGGACGGCAGGGCGGAAGGCCGGGCGGGCGTTAGCTCCGCGGCGGCGGCGCTCATCGCGGCACGGCGAAGGCGCGGGCCGGTAGGCCCGGGGCTGGAACGGAGGGGGATAGCGGGCCGACCCAGAGGGGGATCGGTGCCTAGCGGGCCGTGTGGGGGCAGCCCAACCCCGGGGAGAGGGGTCACGGGGAACCCAGTCGCGACGGTAAGGGTCTGCGACCGACGCATAGGAGCGTCTCATAGTTTGTACGGGCCCAAAGGGTAAACTAACCAGCGAGGGGATGTCAGAAGGGTCCCGTGTCCTGGGCTGGCGTCGTCCGCGGTGGACCACGGTCCATTCGTCATGGTGGCTCGGGGGAGGCATAGTACGAGTTACGTTTTTAAAAAAACGATCGGAAGGTTTCAAAAAAGGAAAGTGTGGTCCGATAGAAAATCCGTATTTATTGATTTTTCTATCTGTGCAAGCAGGTACGACGTTTCGTCACTAAAGTGACTTCATCAGGTACAAATAATTGCAAAAACAAACCGTGAATATATCCATTCCAAACGAGCCGTGGTGACAAATGACGGGAGGGTGCGCACGCACACATTAAAAATGCGTAAACAGAAAACAGGGGAGGAAAAGGAACCGTGGTCTCAGCACGACCCTGAACCAATCAGAGCCGTGCACGGGGGGCGGGATATAGTGTGTCACATGTCATAAACAAAGACGGCCGCCCGGGAGTGGGGGACCAATCAGAGACCAGGATTGAAAAACATCTTTGAATTGACACAATGAGGTAGAATTACCAACAGGTGACGCCAAATAGACCGATGCAGGTGGCAGTCGGAATGAATGGGGAAACAAACACACAACGCATTCAGGGGTAGTAAATAATGTAAACGACAGTACCATGAGGACATAAACGAATACATTAAACGAAATTAATTATAAACAATAAATAAAATAAATAAATAAATAAAATAAAACAAAATAAACGAAAGGCAGACGCACACACACACGAAAAACAACAGAATAATAGCATATCACCTCAATAAACAGGGTTAAATAATGTGCAACATTCAGAGGAATGGTGTGGGGTCAGACCAATCGAGAGAGACGTGAAAACGGTGGCAGGGGGGATCCGAAAGGGGGGCAAATTTAGAGGGGCCAAGGCCAAATAGAGGGGCAGAGGTAGGGCCAGGCGAGGGAGTGGTTAGGGTAAGGGCCAAAACAGGGTCAGGGGTCAGGGCCAGGGGAGGGGGGACGGCTAAGGTAAGGGCCAAGAGAGGGAGGGACGGTTAAGGTTAGGGCCAGGGGAGGGAATGGTTAAGGTAAGGGCCAGTGGAGGGAATGGTTAAGGTAAGGGCCAGGGGAGGGAGTGGTTAGGGTAAGGGCCAGGGGAGGGAGTGGTTAGGGTAAGGGCCAGGGGAGGGAGTGGTTAGGGTAAGGGCCAGGGGAGGGAGTGGTTAGGGTAAGGGCCAGGGGGGGGGGAGTGGTTAGGGTGAGGGCCAGGGGAGGGAGTGGTTAAGGTGAGGGCCAGGGGAGGGAGTGGTTAAGGTGAGGGCCCGGACGAGGGCGGGGACAAAAGGGGTTGGCAGGGCGGGACGGGGAAGGGGCGAGGGCCGGGGCAAGGGGCACGTCTCTGAGGGAGAAAGGAGAGGGGCACACGAAGGGGAAAACACCTACAGCTCGGGGAGGAACACACGGGACCACATGGGAGAAACAAAACCACAGTATACACGAACCTTCAAGTGTAAACAGGGTGAACGGATGACGGGCAACAACAAGAACACTAAAACACACAACAAAAATCATCAACCCTATAGGGGAACAGGTCGTAGATGTCCGGTGACAACGACGACGATGATGACGAAGGTGGTGCAGTTCATGTTGAGAGCGGTCCGGCCGGACTCGCGTGCCCATGTGTTGGTGGGGAGGGAAGGAGATCCGAGGAGTCGATAGGAGGCACGGGCGGGTTAGGTACAATATTAAAGACGGCGCCGCCGAAGGCGGCAACGTCGAGTGCACAGGCCATCATCACACAACATCCCGGAATCTCCGACCCACCCCCACATTCATAACGTACTTGCCCTTGATCGCCCGCTTCGTTCTCTTCTCGAGAGCAGCAATGCGTCTGGTGGAAACTCTAGCAGGTAGGCATGGTGTGTAAGCTGCAATAGGACCAAAACGCAGCAGACTCTGGACCGGTCCCCGTTGGTCGGTGAGTGCTGCGACGTGTCTCGTGGACCTCCTGGTGGGCGTGTCCGGGGTGACGCCGTCAGCTGGAAGGTCGAAGGCCAGCCGGGTGCGGGTGGAGCCAAGGGGAGTGTCGGTGGGGACAGCGTCCCGACGAGTGCTGGTCCGGGCAAACCCATTGGGGGGTGTCGTGCCAGAAGAAGCCGGAGCCGTCTGAAGGGGCGTGGTGAGGGTCCGGCGCCCAGCCAAGCCAGAGGTGCGCGCCGTCCTCCGCGGCAAGGGCGTAGCCGGAGGGGGCCGAGAGCCTGCAGGGGGAGGGGGAGAGGGTGGGGTCGGGGGGAGGGGGAGGAGGGGAGGGGAAAGGGAGGGAGGGGGAGGGGGAAGGGGGGAGGAGGGAAGGGGGGCCGGGACAGAGGAGGGGGGGAGGAAGGGAGGGGGGGTGGGAGGGGGGCAGCGGGGGGGAGGGGAAAAGGGGAAGGACAAGGAGGAAAAGAGGGATACAGAGCTGGCCAGGGACGGAGAGCGGTCCGTCCGGTCAGCGCCGTCCTGGGTCCCGGGGTCGAATCCAGAGAGCTGGAAGGCGGAGGGAAGCGCGGCGGGAGACGGGGAGGGAGGCGGCAGGCCGGAGAGGGGCAGGGAGCCGTCCACCAGACCCGGGTCGTCAAGCTCACGCCGGAGGTCGGAGCGGAGGCTGTCCAGGGTCTCCTGTCGCAGGCGGCGTCCGAACTGTCGACCGGCCCAGGAGGCGGCCACCTCAAAGTTGCGGTGCCAGGCAGGGTCGGCAAGACGGGAGAGGGCACTGACCTTCTCCACCACGGTGGTCCTGTAGTGGTCCCGGAGTATCATGGTGGTGGTGTGGGCCCAGTTGCGTGCGTTACCCTCTATGAGGGACAGGGTGGCGGCGTTGGGGACGGCGGGGCGGATGGAGGCCGTCAGGGAGCCAGTGAGTCTTGATATAACATGGAGGGGCTCGGGACCGGTGGCGTTGGTCAGGTGATGGACCGCCTTGATGGCAGCGAGGATCAGTCTGTTTTTCAGAGCGAAGTCCGGGTCCGTAGACCGCGGGACGTCGGGGGCCTGAGGCCTAACGCGCGCCGGCGGTAGACGCGCAGGCCCCGAGCGCGCGGCGGCGGCCTCCGAAGGTCCGGGACGGTGGGGAGGAGGAGGACGGGCACGGGGCCTGGGACCAGGACGGGAGGGTACCTGGCGGCGGGGTAGCGGAGCACCGGCGGGGAAGCCTCGGTCCTGGACGGCAGGGCGGAAGGCCGGGCGGGCGTTAGCTCCGCGGCGGCGGCGCTCATCGCGGCACGGCGAAGGCGCGGGCCGGTAGGCCCGGGGCTGGAACGGAGGGGGATAGCGGGCCGACCCAGAGGGGGATCGGTGCCTAGCGGGCCGTGTGGGGGCAGCCCAACCCCGGGGAGAGGGGTCACGGGGAACCCAGTCGCGACGGTAAGGGTCTGCGACCGACGCATAGGAGCGTCTCATAGTTTGTACGGGCCCAAAGGGTAAACTAACCAGCGAGGGGATGTCAGAAGGGTCCCGTGTCCTGGGCTGGCGTCGTCCGCGGTGGACCACGGTCCATTCGTCATGGTGGCTCGGGGGAGGCATAGTACGAGTTACGTTTTTAAAAAAACGATCGGAAGGTTTCAAAAAAGGAAAGTGTGGTCCGATAGAAAATCCGTATTTATTGATTTTTCTATCTGTGCAAGCAGGTACGACGTTTCGTCACTAAAGTGACTTCATCAGGTACAAATAATTGCAAAAACAAACCGTGAATATATCCATTCCAAACGAGCCGTGGTGACAAATGACGGGAGGGTGCGCACGCACACATTAAAAATGCGTAAACAGAAAACAGGGGAGGAAAAGGAACCGTGGTCTCAGCACGACCCTGAACCAATCAGAGCCGTGCACGGGGGGCGGGATATAGTGTGTCACATGTCATAAACAAAGACGGCCGCCCGGGAGTGGGGGACCAATCAGAGACCAGGATTGAAAAACATCTTTGAATTGACACAATGAGGTAGAATTACCAACAGGTGACGCCAAATAGACCGATGCAGGTGGCAGTCGGAATGAATGGGGAAACAAACACACAACGCATTCAGGGGTAGTAAATAATGTAAACGACAGTACCATGAGGACATAAACGAATACATTAAACGAAATTAATTATAAACAATAAATAAAATAAATAAATAAATAAAATAAAACAAAATAAACGAAAGGCAGACGCACACACACACGAAAAACAACAGAATAATAGCATATCACCTCAATAAACAGGGTTAAATAATGTGCAACATTCAGAGGAATGGTGTGGGGTCAGACCAATCGAGAGAGACGTGAAAACGGTGGCAGGGGGGATCCGAAAGGGGGGCAAATTTAGAGGGGCCAAGGCCAAATAGAGGGGCAGAGGTAGGGCCAGGCGAGGGAGTGGTTAGGGTAAGGGCCAAAACAGGGTCAGGGGTCAGGGCCAGGGGAGGGGGGACGGCTAAGGTAAGGGCCAAGAGAGGGAGGGACGGTTAAGGTTAGGGCCAGGGGAGGGAATGGTTAAGGTAAGGGCCAGTGGAGGGAATGGTTAAGGTAAGGGCCAGGGGAGGGAGTGGTTAGGGTAAGGGCCAGGGGAGGGAGTGGTTAGGGTAAGGGCCAGGGGAGGGAGTGGTTAGGGTAAGGGCCAGGGGAGGGAGTGGTTAGGGTAAGGGCCAGGGGGGGGGAGTGGTTAGGGTGAGGGCCAGGGGAGGGAGTGGTTAAGGTGAGGGCCAGGGGAGGGAGTGGTTAAGGTGAGGGCCCGGACGAGGGCGGGGACAAAAGGGGTTGGCAGGGCGGGACGGGGAAGGGGCGAGGGCCGGGGCAAGGGGCACGTCTCTGAGGGAGAAAGGAGAGGGGCACACGAAGGGGAAAACACCTACAGCTCGGGGAGGAACACACGGGACCACATGGGAGAAACAAAACCACAGTATACACGAACCTTCAAGTGTAAACAGGGTGAACGGATGACGGGCAACAACAAGAACACTAAAACACACAACAAAAATCATCAACCCTATAGGGGAACAGGTCGTAGATGTCCGGTGACAACGACGACGATGATGACGAAGGTGGTGCAGTTCATGTTGAGAGCGGTCCGGCCGGACTCGCGTGCCCATGTGTTGGTGGGGAGGGAAGGAGATCCGAGGAGTCGATAGGAGGCACGGGCGGGTTAGGTACAATATTAAAGACGGCGCCGCCGAAGGCGGCAACGTCGAGTGCACAGGCCATCATCACACAACATCCCGGAATCTCCGACCCACCCCCACATTCATAACGTACTTGCCCTTGATCGCCCGCTTCGTTCTCTTCTCGAGAGCAGCAATGCGTCTGGTGGAAACTCTAGCAGGTAGGCATGGTGTGTAAGCTGCAATAGGACCAAAACGCAGCAGACTCTGGACCGGTCCCCGTTGGTCGGTGAGTGCTGCGACGTGTCTCGTGGACCTCCTGGTGGGCGTGTCCGGGGTGACGCCGTCAGCTGGAAGGTCGAAGGCCAGCCGGGTGCGGGTGGAGCCAAGGGGAGTGTCGGTGGGGACAGCGTCCCGACGAGTGCTGGTCCGGGCAAACCCATTGGGGGGTGTCGTGCCAGAAGAAGCCGGAGCCGTCTGAAGGGGCGTGGTGAGGGTCCGGCGCCCAGCCAAGCCAGAGGTGCGCGCCGTCCTCCGCGGCAAGGGCGTAGCCGGAGGGGGCCGAGAGCCTGCAGGGGGAGGGGGAGAGGGTGGGGTCGGGGGGAGGGGGAGGAGGGGAGGGGAAAGGGAGGGAGGGGGAGGGGGAAGGGGGGAGGAGGGAAGGGGGGCCGGGACAGAGGAGGGGGGGAGGAAGGGAGGGGGGGTGGGAGGGGGGCAGCGGGGGGGAGGGGAAAAGGGGAAGGACAAGGAGGAAAAGAGGGATACAGAGCTGGCCAGGGACGGAGAGCGGTCCGTCCGGTCAGCGCCGTCCTGGGTCCCGGGGTCGAATCCAGAGAGCTGGAAGGCGGAGGGAAGCGCGGCGGGAGACGGGGAGGGAGGCGGCAGGCCGGAGAGGGGCAGGGAGCCGTCCACCAGACCCGGGTCGTCAAGCTCACGCCGGAGGTCGGAGCGGAGGCTGTCCAGGGTCTCCTGTCGCAGGCGGCGTCCGAACTGTCGACCGGCCCAGGAGGCGGCCACCTCAAAGTTGCGGTGCCAGGCAGGGTCGGCAAGACGGGAGAGGGCACTGACCTTCTCCACCACGGTGGTCCTGTAGTGGTCCCGGAGTATCATGGTGGTGGTGTGGGCCCAGTTGCGTGCGTTACCCTCTATGAGGGACAGGGTGGCGGCGTTGGGGACGGCGGGGCGGATGGAGGCCGTCAGGGAGCCAGTGAGTCTTGATATAACATGGAGGGGCTCGGGACCGGTGGCGTTGGTCAGGTGATGGACCGCCTTGATGGCAGCGAGGATCAGTCTGTTTTTCAGAGCGAAGTCCGGGTCCGTAGACCGCGGGACGTCGGGGGCCTGAGGCCTAACGCGCGCCGGCGGTAGACGCGCAGGCCCCGAGCGCGCGGCGGCGGCCTCCGAAGGTCCGGGACGGTGGGGAGGAGGAGGACGGGCACGGGGCCTGGGACCAGGACGGGAGGGTACCTGGCGGCGGGGTAGCGGAGCACCGGCGGGGAAGCCTCGGTCCTGGACGGCAGGGCGGAAGGCCGGGCGGGCGTTAGCTCCGCGGCGGCGGCGCTCATCGCGGCACGGCGAAGGCGCGGGCCGGTAGGCCCGGGGCTGGAACGGAGGGGGATAGCGGGCCGACCCAGAGGGGGATCGGTGCCTAGCGGGCCGTGTTGGGGCAGCCCAACCCCGGGGAGAGGGGTCACGGGGAACCCAGTCGCGACGGTAAGGGTCTGCGACCGACGCATAGGAGCGTCTCATAGTTTGTACGGGCCCAAAGGGTAAACTAACCAGCGAGGGGATGTCAGAAGGGTCCCGTGTCCTGGGCTGGCGTCGTCCGCGGTGGACCACGGTCCATTCGTCATGGTGGCTCGGGGGAGGCATAGTACGAGTTACGTTTTTAAAAAAACGATCGGAAGGTTTCAAAAAAGGAAAGTGTGGTCCGATAGAAAATCCGTATTTATTGATTTTTCTATCTGTGCAAGCAGGTACGACGTTTCGTCACTAAAGTGACTTCATCAGGTACAAATAATTGCAAAAACAAACCGTGAATATATCCATTCCAAACGAGCCGTGGTGACAAATGACGGGAGGGTGCGCACGCACACATTAAAAATGCGTAAACAGAAAACAGGGGAGGAAAAGGAACCGTGGTCTCAGCACGACCCTGAACCAATCAGAGCCGTGCACGGGGGGCGGGATATAGTGTGTCACATGTCATAAACAAAGACGGCCGCCCGGGAGTGGGGGACCAATCAGAGACCAGGATTGAAAAACATCTTTGAATTGACACAATGAGGTAGAATTACCAACAGGTGACGCCAAATAGACCGATGCAGGTGGCAGTCGGAATGAATGGGGAAACAAACACACAACGCATTCAGGGGTAGTAAATAATGTAAACGACAGTACCATGAGGACATAAACGAATACATTAAACGAAATTAATTATAAACAATAAATAAAATAAATAAATAAATAAAATAAAACAAAATAAACGAAAGGCAGACGCACACACACACGAAAAACAACAGAATAATAGCATATCACCTCAATAAACAGGGTTAAATAATGTGCAACATTCAGAGGAATGGTGTGGGGTCAGACCAATCGAGAGAGACGTGAAAACGGTGGCAGGGGGGATCCGAAAGGGGGGCAAATTTAGAGGGGCCAAGGCCAAATAGAGGGGCAGAGGTAGGGCCAGGCGAGGGAGTGGTTAGGGTAAGGGCCAAAACAGGGTCAGGGGTCAGGGCCAGGGGAGGGGGGACGGCTAAGGTAAGGGCCAAGAGAGGGAGGGACGGTTAAGGTTAGGGCCAGGGGAGGGAATGGTTAAGGTAAGGGCCAGTGGAGGGAATGGTTAAGGTAAGGGCCAGGGGAGGGAGTGGTTAGGGTAAGGGCCAGGGGAGGGAGTGGTTAGGGTAAGGGCCAGGGGAGGGAGTGGTTAGGGTAAGGGCCAGGGGAGGGAGTGGTTAGGGTAAGGGACAGGGGGGGGGAGTGGTTAGGGTGAGGGCCAGGGGAGGGAGTGGTTAAGGTGAGGGCCAGGGGAGGGAGTGGTTAAGGTGAGGGCCCGGACGAGGGCGGGGACAAAAGGGGTTGGCAGGGCGGGACGGGGAAGGGGCGAGGGCCGGGGCAAGGGGCACGTCTCTGAGGGAGAAAGGAGAGGGGCACACGAAGGGGAAAACACCTACAGCTCGGGGAGGAACACACGGGACCACATGGGAGAAACAAAACCACAGTATACACGAACCTTCAAGTGTAAACAGGGTGAACGGATGACGGGCAACAACAAGAACACTAAAACACACAACAAAAATCATCAACCCTATAGGGGAACAGGTCGTAGATGTCCGGTGACAACGACGACGATGATGACGAAGGTGGTGCAGTTCATGTTGAGAGCGGTCCGGCCGGACTCGCGTGCCCATGTGTTGGTGGGGAGGGAAGGAGATCCGAGGAGTCGATAGGAGGCACGGGCGGGTTAGGTACAAGATTAAAGACGGCGCCGCCGAAGGCGGCAACGTCGAGTGCACAGGCCATCATCACACAACATCCCGGAATCTCCGACCCACCCCCACATTCATAACGTACTTGCCCTTGATCGCCCGCTTCGTTCTCTTCTCGAGAGCAGCAATGCGTCTGGTGGAAACTCTAGCAGGTAGGCATGGTGTGTAAGCTGCAATAGGACCAAAACGCAGCAGACTCTGGACCGGTCCCCGTTGGTCGGTGAGTGCTGCGACGTGTCTCGTGGACCTCCTGGTGGGCGTGTCCGGGGTGACGCCGTCAGCTGGAAGGTCGAAGGCCAGCCGGGTGCGGGTGGAGCCAAGGGGAGTGTCGGTGGGGACAGCGTCCCGACGAGTGCTGGTCCGGGCAAACCCATTGGGGGGTGTCGTGCCAGAAGAAGCCGGAGCCGTCTGAAGGGGCGTGGTGAGGGTCCGGCGCCCAGCCAAGCCAGAGGTGCGCGCCGTCCTCCGCGGCAAGGGCGTAGCCGGAGGGGGCCGAGAGCCTGCAGGGGGAGGGGGAGAGGGTGGGGTCGGGGGGAGGGGGAGGAGGGGAGGGGAAAGGGAGGGAGGGGGAGGGGGAAGGGGGGAGGAGGGAAGGGGGGCCGGGACAGAGGAGGGGGGGAGGAAGGGAGGGGGGGTGGGAGGGGGGCAGCGGGGGGGAGGGGAAAAGGGGAAGGACAAGGAGGAAAAGAGGGATACAGAGCTGGCCAGGGACGGAGAGCGGTCCGTCCGGTCAGCGCCGTCCTGGGTCCCGGGGTCGAATCCAGAGAGCTGGAAGGCGGAGGGAAGCGCGGCGGGAGACGGGGAGGGAGGCGGCAGGCCGGAGAGGGGCAGGGAGCCGTCCACCAGACCCGGGTCGTCAAGCTCACGCCGGAGGTCGGAGCGGAGGCTGTCCAGGGTCTCCTGTCGCAGGCGGCGTCCGAACTGCCGACCGGCCCAGGAGGCGGCCACCTCAAAGTTGCGGTGCCAGGCAGGGTCGGCAAGACGGGAGAGGGCACTGACCTTCTCCACCACGGTGGTCTTGTAGTGGTCCCGGAGTATCATGGTGGTGGTGTGGGCCCAGTTGCGTGCGTTACCCTCTATGAGGGACAGGGTGGCGGCGTTGGGGACGGCGGGGCGGATGGAGGCCGTCAGGGAGCCAGTGAGTCTTGAGATAACATGGAGGGGCTCGGGACCGGTGGCGTTGGTCAGGTGATGGACCGCCTTGATGGCAGCGAGGATGAGTCTGTTTTTCAGAGCGAAGTCCGGGTCCGTAGACCGCCTGACGTCGGGGGCCTGAGGCCTAACGCGCGCCGGCGGTAGACGCGCAGGCCCCGAGCGCGCGGCGGCGGCCTCCGAAGGTCCGGGACGGTGGGGAGGAGGAGGACGGGCACGGGGCCTGGGACCAGGACGGGAGGGTACCTGGCGGCGGGGTAGCGGAGCACCGGCGGGGAAGCCTCGGTCCTGGACGGCAGGGCGGAAGGCCGGGCGGGCGTTAGCTCCGCGGCGGCGGCGCTCATCGCGGCACGGCGAAGGCGCGGGCCGGTAGGCCCGGGGCCGGAACGGAGGGGGATAGCGGGCCGATCCAGAGGGGGATCGGTGCCTAGCGGGGTTAGGGTTAGGGTTAGGGTTAGGGTTAGGGTTAGGGTTAGGGTTAGGGTTAGGGTTAGGGTTAGGGTTAGTGGTTAGTGGTTAGGGTTAGGGTTAGGGTTAGGGTTAGGGTTAGGGTTAGGGTTAGGGTTAGGGGTTAGGGTTAGGGTTAGGGTTAGGGTTAGGGTTAGGGTTAGGGTTAGGGTTAGGGTTAGGGTTAGGGTTAGGGGTTAGGGTTAGGGTTAGGGTTAGGGTTAGGGTTAGGGTTAGGGTTAGGGTTAGGGTTAGGGTTAGGGTTAGGAATTGAAAAAAAAGGCAGACGCCGCCGCCGAAGGCGGCGACGTCAAGTGCACAGTCCGTCAACTGCTAACTACCCCGGGCCCCCAAGCCCACCCCCACGTTCAAACCCATGGGCTGTATGGTGTCCAAACGGCGCATCCAAAGGCGCTCCGCCCTGCGTCTCATCGAGACGGACCACCTGGGGTTGGACTCCAACACCGTGGCCGTCAAGGCAGACCAACCGTGCTCGATAAAGTGTTTTACCAGGGGGAGGTGCGTGTTCTTCAGCCTACAAATGTTAAAACGGTGTTGTGTAAACCTGGTCAGGAGATTGTTTTGTGTTTCCCCCACATATTGGGCGTCGCAGGTCTTACACCGGATGAGATAGACACAGTTTTTAGTGAGAGAGTCACACTGTCTCTGCGTGGGGAACACGTCACCGTTGTGTCGGTTACGCACCCAGGGCTGGTATTTATAGAAATCCCCGCGTCTATTGGATCTGGGGCGGGACAGTGGGCGGAGCTTGGCCCTAACCAGGATGTCCTGCAGGTTCTTGTTTTTGCGGTAGGCCGCGATAATGCCATAGTCCCGCAAGAGCCGAGTGCCGTCCAACAGACGGGAGAAATGAACTTTAATGGCCCTGACTAAGCGTACAGACGACGGAGAGTAGGTTGTGACGAAGGGAAGTCGCGAGCCTACGACGACCGGTTTAGTGTCCCCAAAGGTCCTGAAGGCCTTCCGTAGGAAGGACCTAGAGTACCCCCTGGTGGACAACGCGGCGAAAAGCACTTTGGTGGCTTTAATAAAGTCCTCTCGGTTAGTGCATATTCTGTGGAATCTAAGCAATTGCGATTTCAACAGGCCGGCGTACGTGTGCTTCGGATGGAAGCTGGATCGGTGTAGTAGAGCGTGGGTGTCGGTGGTCTTAAAGAAAACTTTAACGTCCAACTTATGTTGGGAGGAGAACGTGGGGCCCTTGAACGTCGTCGTGTCGAGGAAGTCGACCGAAGAAGCGTCGAGACAAGATTTGAGCGTGATGGACGGATTGTGGGCGTTCAACGTGATAAGGAACTGATTAAAATCTCCCTCCGAGTGGGGCCACACCCCCCAGATGTCATCCAAATATCTAAGGTAGTAGAGGGGCTTTTTGGAACAGGAGGCCAGGGCCGCGACCTCCCACTCTGCCATGAAAATGTTTGCGTAGGCCGGCGCGAATTTCTTACCCATGGCCGTGCCCTTGATTTGAAGGAAGAATTGCCCGTCGAATTCAAAATCGTTACGAGTAAGATTAATATCTAAGAGCTGCAGAAGTTCCTTATCGGGCCTAGTGGCGTCCGGGAACGCGCGAAAAATATTTTTAACCGCCTGTAAGCCCTCGGAGATGTCAATGTTCGTGTAGAGGCTGTCGACGTCCATGGTGAACAAGAGGGAGTCGGCGGGAACGTGCATGTGATTAATTTTATTAACAAAATCGTAGGTGTCCTTAACATAACTGGCGTGTCTGGTCGAGAGCGGATTAAGGTGAAAGTCGATGAACTCTGCCGTGTAGTAGGTTTCGCTGCTGCAGTCCGACACGATCGGCCTACCGGGAGGGATCTCGTGAGGCCTGCTCCAAGACGCGGGGTCCTTATGGATTTTGGGCAGCATATAGAAGAGCCTGGGCCTGGGCGCAGCACCCCCCACGAGATAGTTGCGTTGCTTATGGTCGATAAATTTCTTACCCCACAGCGCCCACACGATATTAACGACGAGGGGGACAGTGTCCGGGTAGATGGGACGTGTTAATTTCGAATAGTAGGTGGGATTATTCAACTGTCTATGTCCCTCCCACAGATATTGTTCTCTGTCCATAAGAACTACAGCGCTGCCCTTATCCGCGGGTTTGATGACGACGGCGTCATTGTTTTTTAACGATAAGAGCGCGGCAAACTCCTCCGCATCGAGGTTATCCCTGACCCGGCCTATGCGGAACTCATCCTGAAAAAACCTAACGTCAGAGTCGACCAAAGTGGAAACCTCCGCAGGGAGACTGCCCTTGGGGGGAACCCACTGCGATCTAGGTGTGAAGGGGGGTCGCGACGAGTCCGGCTGGCCCTCGAAGTAAACCGCCAGTTTGACCCTGCGATGGTATTGCTGTATGTCGGATCGTATTTGATGTCGCATGTTATCAGCGCCGCCTCCCTTGGTGGGAATAAAGGCAAGGCCCCTCTCGAGGACGGAAAATTGCGCCGCAGACAGTGTAAAATTTTTACAGAGGTTAATGACGGATTTGCTCCCCTTTTGCGTATCGTCGTGCGCGGGGGTCACTAATTTAACGACTGTATCCAGTGCTCTAGGAAGAGCTTGGCGGTAGGATGGGACCAGTGGATACCGTCTCTATCGGTGCTAAAACATTTCCTAGAAAGCGCCGGGATAAAGTGGCAATGGGCGGTGATGTAATCATTAAGACGGCGCAGATTATCCTGCTCTCTATGGGGCAAGGACCTGGAGAAGTTAATTTCAGGGACCATGACCCTGGCTAGGGGAAAGCAGAGCTTAGCCATCCTAATGGCGTTCCGGAGCTGCCTAATAGCGCCCTGGTCAGACACGCAAGCCCTGTCGTTGAGGCCGAAGGCGAGAATTACCTTGCGGACATCGGGGGAGACGGCAGTCTTGGCCAAGATGGCCCCGGCGTGTCGAAACGTGGCCCCCGGGAAACTGTCGACCTGAAGGCCAGGCCGCTGGAAGGGAGGGAACCTGGCCAGGTTGGAGTCCCCCAAGATGAGGCACTCCTCCCTAGCACGGAGGCCCCACTCACTCAGCTTCTTTGTGGTGCTGACGTGCCTGGTGGTGCGGCGGGTGGGCGTGTCCGGAATGACGACCCCCGAAGAGCGAAGGCGCAGACAGCGCTGGACAGGGCCCAGGGGTGTGGAGAGAGGAGCGCCGCCCCGGTCGGCGGACGTGGAGGGCTCTCCGGCTGAGGGCGTCGTACCCAAGGGCGCGGGCGCGGGGGGAAGAGGAGTGGCTGCCTTCAGGCCCGTAGTGCGCGTGGAAGGGCACGATCCCCGCTGCTTTCTGGGCGGGTCCGGAGAGGGCCGCGAGCCTGGAGGAGGGAGAGGAAGGACAGGGGAGAGGAGAGAGGAGCCGGAGGGGAGGGGGAGGGGGGGAGGGCTGGAGAGGGGGGAGGAAGGAGGAGGAGGACAGGGAGAAAAAAGAGAGGCAGGAGGGGGAAGCACAGGAGAGAGGCCAGCGTCCGCGTCCCAGCGTGGATCCTCGAGGACCTCAGCAACACGATGAGCGCTGATGGAAGGCCCGGTCGGCGGTGCAGAGGAGGGCGGCTGCGTCGTCGGGCCTTCCGTTGACCCACAGCCGTCCAAACGGCGCCCCAGCAGGGCACGTGCGTCATCCAGGGTCGTCTGGCGTAACCTGGGGCCAAAGTGTCGCCTAGCCCAGGCAGCCGCGATATCAAAGTTCTGGCGCCAGTCGGGCTCCAGCAACCGTGTCAGGACCTGGATTTTATCCGCAACCGTGTCCCGGTAGTGGTCCCTCAGGATGAGGGCCGTGGTGTGGGCCCAGTTCTTGGCGTTCCCCGCAATGAGGGACAGTGTAGCTGCGTTGGGGGCCGCCGGCTTGATGGTCATGATTAATGTTCTGGTTATTCTGGAGATGGTGACCGGGGGCTCAGGTCCGGTCACATTGTCGAGATGGTGAGAGGCCTTGATAATGCCAAACACTAACCTGTTTTTCAGGCTGAAGTCCGGGTCGGTGGACAGCGGGGCGTCGGGGACACGAGTCCGGACTCCCTCCCGCGGCGGCACTGCAAGTTGGGCCCTAGCGTCGTCATCGGTTCCGGAGCGGGGAATAGGCCCCAGGCCGAGGTCGCGGGCCCCGCGGTCACGGCGGTGACGTCCGGGGCGCCACGGCGGGCGGTACCGTTCCACCGGAACGGGGCGGAAGGTCGGGTCAAAGTCCCGGTCCCAAGGGCCGCCACGGCGGCGCTCGAACCCACGCGACGGCAGGTCGGAACCCGTGGCCCGATAGGGATCATGGCGGCGACGACGGGGTGCCCGAGGCAATGGGCTGCGCGGGACCCGGACGTGGTCGGGTAGACCGCGCCAGGCAACACGCGGCGATAGGTCGCGCGAGGCCCAGGCGCGGCAGTCTGTTCTAGTCACCGACGCATAGGTGCGTCTCATGTGGTGCGGCCGTAAAAGAGGTCGACTCACCGGTGCAAGGGCCTCGACAGGGTCCCGGGATCTCCTGCGACCCCTAACGCGGTGGACAACCGTCCAATGGCCGTCTCCGTGGCGGTCGGACATGGCAACAGGTCGGAAGGAATCACGGTTGATGGTTAAGAAAAAACGGTAACAAATGGTCAAAATAAAGTTTCTTTTATTTTAAAGAAACTATTCGCTACGTTTCGGTAATAAAAATACCTTCATCAGGCGAATAAACAATGTGTAACATTCCCTTAGAGTTATGCGACCGAGCCGTGGTGTTAATGTCCGAAAAACATGCTGGTTGAACAGAGCGCGAACCAAGGGGACATGAACCCTCGGTGACCTCAACCTCCTTCCTGTAAACGGGCCAATAAGAAGGCCTCATGTTAACTCGGCTTGAACAACCGTCAACAACAAACAAAATGGCCACCCGGAAGTGCAGCAGCCAATCACACGACAGTACGGGTCCATGTGGGTTGTTCCATATATGGAAACGCGATCAAAACAAGAAACCAAATGGCCACCAGGAAGTGCATCAGCCAATCACACGACAGTGGTTAGGGTTAGGGTTAGGGTTAGGGTTAGGGTTAGGGTTAGGGTTAGGGTTAGGGTTAGGGTTAGGGTTAGGGTTAGGGTTAGGGTTAGGGTTAGGGTTAGGGTTAGGGTTAGGGTTAGGGTTAGGGTTAGGGTTAGGGTTAGGGTTAGGGTTAGGGTTAGGGTTAGGGTTAGGGTTAGGGTTAGGGTTAGGGTTAGGGTTAGGGTTAGGGTTAGGGTTAGGGTTAGGGTTAGGGTTAGGGTTAGGGTTAGGGTTAGGGTTAGGGTTAGGGTTAGGGTTAGGGTTAGGGTTAGGGTTAGGGTTAGGGTTAGGGTTAGGGTTAGGGTTAGGGTTAGGGTTAGGGTTAGGGTTAGGGTTAGGGTTAGGGTTAGGGTTAGGGTTAGGGTTAGGGTTAGGGTTAGGGTTAGGGTTAGGGTTAGGGTTAGGGTTAGGGTTAGGGTTAGGGTTAGGGTTAGGGTTAGGGTTAGGGTTAGGGTTAGGGTTAGGGTTAGGGTTAGGGTTAGGGTTAGGGTTAGGGTTAGGGTTAGGGTTAGGGTTAGGGTTAGGGTTAGGGTTAGGGTTAGGGTTAGGGTTAGGGTTAGGGTTAGGGTTAGGGTTAGGGTTAGGGTTAGGGTTAGGGTTAGGGTTAGGGTTAGGGTTAGGGTTAGGGTTAGGGTTAGGGTTAGGGTTAGGGTTAGGGTTAGGGTTAGGGTTAGGGTTAGGGTTAGGGTTAGTAGGGTTAGGGTTAGGGTTAGGGTTAGGGTTAGGGTTAGGGTTAGGGTTAGGGTTAGGGTTAGGGTTAGGGTTAGGGTTAGGGTTAGGGTTAGGGTTAGGGTTAGGGTTAGGGTTAGGGTTAGGGTTAGGGTTAGGGTTAGGGTTAGGGTTAGGGTTAGGGTTAGGGTTAGGGTTAGGGTTAGGGTTAGGGTTAGGGTTAGGGTTAGGGTTAGGGTTAGGGTTAGGGTTAGGGTTAGGGTTAGGGTTAGGGTTAGGGTTAGGGTTAGGGTTAGGGTTAGTAGGGTTAGGGTTAGGGTTAGGGTTAGGGTTAGGGTTAGGGTTAGGGTTAGGGTTAGGGTTAGGGTTAGGGTTAGGGTTAGGGTTAGGGTTAGGGTTAGGGTTAGGGTTAGGGTTAGGAATTGAAAAAAAGGCGAAGGCGGCGACGTCAAGTGCACAGTCCGTCAACTGCTAACTACCCCGGGCCCCCAAGCCCACCCCCACGTTCAAACCCATGGGCTGTATGGTGTCCAAACGGCGCATCCAAAGGCGCTCCGCCCTGCATCTCATCGAGACGGACCACCTGGGGTTGGACTCCAACACCGTGGCCGTCAAGGCAGACCAACCGTGCTCGATAAAGTGTTTTACAAGGGGGAGGTGCGTGTTCTTCAGCCTACAAATCGTGCGCGGGGGTCACTAATTTAAAGACTGTATCCAGTGCTCTAGGAAGAGCTTGGCGGTAGGATGGGACCAGTGGATACCGTCTCTCTCGGTGCTAAAACATTTCCTAGAAAGCGCCGGGATAAAGTGGCAATGGGCGGTGATGTAATCATTAAGACGGCGCAGATTATCCTGCTCTCTATGGGGCAAGGACCTGGAGAAGTTAATTTCAGGGACCATGACCCTGGCTAGGGGAAAGCAGAGCTTAGCCATCCTAATGGCGTTCCGGAGCTGCCTGATAGTGCCCTGGTCAGACACGCAAGCCCTGTCGTTGAGGCCGAAGGCGAGAATTACCTTGCGGACATCGGGGGAGACGGCAGTCTTGGCCAAGATGGCCCCGGCGTGTCGAAACGTAGCCCCTGGGAAACTGTCGACCTGAAGGCCAGGCCGCTGGAAGGGAGGGAACCTGGCCAGGTTGGAGTCCCCCAAGATGAGGCACTCCTCCCTAGCACGGAGGCCCCACTCACTCAGCTTCTTTGTGGTGCTGACGTGCCTGGTGGTGCGGCGGGTGGGCGTGTCCGGAATGACGACCCCCGAAGAGCGAAGGCGCAGACAGCGCTGGACAGGGCCCAGGGGTGTGGAGAGAGGAGCGCCGCCCCGGTCGGCGGACGTGGAGGGCTCTCCGGCTGAGGGCGTCGTACCCAAGGGCGCGGGCGCGGGGGGAAGAGGAGTGGCTGCCTTCAGGCCCGTAGTGCGCGTGGAAGGGCACGATCCCCGCTGCCTTCTGGGCGGGTCCGGAGAGGGCCGCGAGCCTGGAGGAGGGAGAGGAAGGACAGGGGAGAGGAGAGAGGAGCCGGAGGGGAGGGGGAGGGGGGGAGGGCTGGAGAGGGGGGAGGAAGGAGGAGGAGGACAGGGAGAAAAAAGAGAGGCAGGAGGGGGAAGCACAGGAGAGAGGCCAGCGTCCGCGTCCCAGCGTGGATCCTCGAGGACCTCAGCAACACGATGAGCGCTGATGGAAGGCCCGGTCGGCGGTGCAGAGGAGGGCGGCTGCGTCGTCGGGCCTTCCGTTGACCCACAGCCGTCCAAACGGCGCCCCAGCAGGGCACGTGCGTCATCCAGGGTCGTCTGGCGTAACCTGGGGCCAAAGTGTCGCCTAGCCCAGGCAGCCGCGATATCAAAGTTCTGGCGCCAGTCGGGCTCCAGCAACCGTGTCAGGAGCTGGATTTTATCCGCAACCGTGTCCCGGTAGTGGTCCCTCAGGATGAGGGCCGTGGTGTGGGCCCAGTTCTTGGCGTTCCCGGCAATGAGGGACAGTGTAGCTGCGTTGGGGGCCGCCGGCTTGATGGTCATGATTAATGTTCTGGTTATTCTGGAGATGGTGACCGGGGGCTCAGGTCCGGTCACATTGTCGAGATGGTGAGAGGCCTTGATAATGCCAAACACTAACCTGTTTTTCAGGCTGAAGTCCGGGTCGGTGGACAGCGGGGCGTCGGGGACACGAGTCCGGACTCCCTCCCGCGGCGGCACTGCAAGTTGGGCCCTCGCGTCGTCATCGGTTCCGGAGCGGGGAATAGGCCCCCGGCCGAGGTCGCGGGCCCCGCGGTCACGGCGGTGACGTCCGGGGCGCCACGGCGGGCGGTACCGTTCCACCGGAACGGGGCGGAAGGTCGGGTCAAAGTCCCGGTCCCAAGGGCCGCCACGGCGGCGCTCGAACCCACGCGACGGCAGGTCGGAACCCGTGGCCCGATAGGGATCATTGCGGCGACGACGGGGTGCCCGAGGCAATGGGCTGCGCGGGACCCGGACGTGGTCGGGTAGACCGCGCCAGGCAACACGCGGCGATAGGTCGCGCGAGGCCCAGGCGCGGCAGTCTGTTCTAGTCACCGACGCATAGGTGCGTCTCATGTGGTGCGGCCGTAAAAGAGGTCGACTCACCGGTGCAAGGGCCTCGACCGGGTCCCGGGATCTCCTGCGACCCCTAACGCGGTGGACAACCGTCCAATGGCCGTCTCCGTGGCGGTCGGACATGGCAACAGGTCGGAAGGAATCACGGTTGATGGTTAAGAAAAAACGGTAACAAATGGTCAAAATAAAGTTTCTTTTATTTTAAAGAAACTATTCGCTACGTTTCGGTAATAAAAATACCTTCATCAGGCGAATAAACAGTGTGTAATATTCCCTTAGAGTTATGCGACCGAGCCGTGGTGTTAATGTCCGAAAAACATGCTGGTAGGGTTAGGGTTAGGGTTAGGGTTAGGGTTAGGGTTAGGGTTAGGGTTAGGGTTAGGGTTAGGGTTAGGGTTAGGGTTAGGGTTAGGGTTAGGGTTAGGGTTAGGGTTAGGGTTAGGGTTAGGGTTAGGGTTAGGGTTAGGGTTAGGGTTAGGGTTAGGGTTAGGGTTAGGGTTAGGGTTAGGGTTAGGGTTAGGGTTAGGGTTAGGGTTAGGGTTAGGGTTAGGGTTAGGGTTAGGGTTAGGGTTAGGGTTAGGGTTAGGGTTAGGGTTAGGGTTAGGGTTAGGGTTAGGGTTAGGGTTAGGGTTAGGGTTAGGGTTAGGGTTAGGGTTAGGGTTAGGGTTAGGGTTAGGGTTAGGGTTAGGGTTAGGGTTAGGGTTAGGGTTAGGGTTAGGGTTAGGGTTAGGGTTAGGGTTAGGGTTAGGGTTAGGGTTAGGGTTAGGGTTAGGGTTAGGGTTAGGGTTAGGGTTAGGGTTAGGGTTAGGGTTAGGGTTAGGGTTAGGGTTAGGGTTAGGGTTAGGGTTAGGGTTAGGGTTAGGGTTAGGGTTAGGGTTAGGGTTAGGGTTAGGGTTAGGGTTAGGGTTAGGGTTAGGGTTAGGGTTAGGGTTAGGGTTAGGGTTAGGGTTAGGGTTAGGGTTAGGGTTAGGGTTAGGGTTAGGGTTAGGGTTAGGGTTAGGGTTAGGGTTAGGGTTAGGGTTAGGGTTAGGGTTAGGGTTAGGGTTAGGGTTAGGGTTAGGGTTAGGGTTAGGGTTAGGGTTAGGGTTAGGGTTAGGGTTAGGGTTAGGGTTAGGGTTAGGGTTAGGGTTAGGGTTAGGGTTAGGGTTAGGGTTAGGGTTAGGGTTAGGGTTAGGGTTAGGGTTAGGGTTAGGGTTAGGGTTAGGGTTAGGGTTAGGGTTAGGGTTAGGGTTAGGGTTAGGGTTAGGGTTAGGGTTAGGGTTAGGGTTAGGGTTAGGGTTAGGGTTAGGGTTAGGGTTAGGGTTAGGGTTAGGGTTAGGGTTAGGGTTAGGGTTAGGGTTAGGGTTAGGGTTAGGGTTAGGGTTAGGGTTAGGGTTAGGGTTAGGGTTAGGGTTAGGGTTAGGGTTAGGGTTAGGGTTAGGGTTAGGGTTAGGGTTAGGGTTAGGGTTAGGGTTAGGGTTAGGGTTAGGGTTAGGGTTAGGGTTAGGGTTAGGGTTAGGGTTAGGGTTAGGGTTAGGGTTAGGGTTAGGGTTAGGGTTAGGGTTAGGGTTAGGGTTAGGGTTAGGGTTAGGGTTAGGGTTAGGGTTAGGGTTAGGGTTAGGGTTAGGGTTAGGGTTAGGGTTAGGGTTAGGGTTAGGGTTAGGGTTAGGGTTAGGGTTAGGGTTAGGGTTAGGGTTAGGGTTAGGGTTAGGGTTAGGGTTAGGGTTAGGGTTAGGGTTAGGGTTAGGGTTAGGGTTAGGGTTAGGGTTAGGGTTAGGGTTAGGGTTAGGGTTAGGGTTAGGGTTAGGGTTAGGGTTAGGGTTAGGGTTAGGGTTAGGGTTAGGGTTAGGGTTAGGGTTAGGGTTAGGGTTAGGGTTAGGGTTAGGGTTAGGGTTAGGGTTAGGGTTAGGGTTAGGGTTAGGGTTAGGGTTAGGGTTAGGGTTAGGGTTAGGGTTAGGGTTAGGGTTAGGGTTAGGGTTAGGGTTAGGGTTAGGGTTAGGGTTAGGGTTAGGGTTAGGGTTAGGGTTAGGGTTAGGGTTAGGGTTAGGGTTAGGGTTAGGGTTAGGGTTAGGGTTAGGGTTAGGGTTAGGGTTAGGGTTAGGGTTAGGGTTAGGGTTAGGGTTAGGGTTAGGGTTAGGGTTAGGGTTAGGGTTAGGGTTAGGGTTAGGGTTAGGGTTAGGGTTAGGGTTAGGGTTAGGGTTAGGGTTAGGGTTAGGGTTAGGGTTAGGGTTAGGGTTAGGGTTAGGGTTAGGGTTAGGGTTAGGGTTAGGGTTAGGGTTAGGGTTAGGGTTAGGGTTAGGGTTAGGGTTAGGGTTAGGGTTAGGGTTAGGGTTAGGGTTAGGGTTAGGGTTAGGGTTAGGGTTAGGGTTAGGGTTAGGGTTAGGGTTAGGGTTAGGGTTAGGGTTAGGGTTAGGGTTAGGGTTAGGGTTAGGGTTAGGGTTAGGGTTAGGGTTAGGGTTAGGGTTAGGGTTAGGGTTAGGGTTAGGGTTAGGGTTAGGGTTAGGGTTAGGGTTAGGGTTAGGGTTAGGGTTAGGGTTAGGGTTAGGGTTAGGGTTAGGGTTAGGGTTAGGGTTAGGGTTAGGGTTAGGGTTAGGGTTAGGGTTAGGGTTAGGGTTAGGGTTAGGGTTAGGGTTAGGGTTAGGGTTAGGGTTAGGGTTAGGGTTAGGGTTAGGGTTAGGGTTAGGGTTAGGGTTAGGGTTAGGGTTAGGGTTAGGGTTAGGGTTAGGGTTAGGGTTAGGGTTAGGGTTAGGGTTAGGGTTAGGGTTAGGGTTAGGGTTAGGGTTAGGGTTAGGGTTAGGGTTAGGGTTAGGGTTAGGGTTAGGGTTAGGGTTAGGGTTAGGGTTAGGGTTAGGGTTAGGGTTAGGGTTAGGGTTAGGGTTAGGGTTAGGGTTAGGGTTAGGGTTAGGGTTAGGGTTAGGGTTAGGGTTAGGGTTAGGGTTAGGGTTAGGGTTAGGGTTAGGGTTAGGGTTAGGGTTAGGGTTAGGGTTAGGGTTAGGGTTAGGGTTAGGGTTAGGGTTAGGGTTAGGGTTAGGGTTAGGGTTAGGGTTAGGGTTAGGGTTAGGGTTAGGGTTAGGGTTAGGGTTAGGGTTAGGGTTAGGGTTAGGGTTAGGGTTAGGGTTAGGGTTAGGGTTAGGGTTAGGGTTAGGGTTAGGGTTAGGGTTAGGGTTAGGGTTAGGGTTAGGGTTAGGGTTAGGGTTAGGGTTAGGGTTAGGGTTAGGGTTAGGGTTAGGGTTAGGGTTAGGGTTAGGGTTAGGGTTAGGGTTAGGGTTAGGGTTAGGGTTAGGGTTAGGGTTAGGGTTAGGGTTAGGGTTAGGGTTAGGGTTAGGGTTAGGGTTAGGGTTAGGGTTAGGGTTAGGGTTAGGGTTAGGGTTAGGGTTAGGGTTAGGGTTAGGGTTAGGGTTAGGGTTAGGGTTAGGGTTAGGGTTAGGGTTAGGGTTAGGGTTAGGGTTAGGGTTAGGGTTAGGGTTAGGGTTAGGGTTAGGGTTAGGGTTAGGGTTAGGGTTAGGGTTAGGGTTAGGGTTAGGGTTAGGGTTAGGGTTAGGGTTAGGGTTAGGGTTAGGGTTAGGGTTAGGGTTAGGGTTAGGGTTAGGGTTAGGGTTAGGGTTAGGGTTAGGGTTAGGGTTAGGGTTAGGGTTAGGGTTAGGGTTAGGGTTAGGGTTAGGGTTAGGGTTAGGGTTAGGGTTAGGGTTAGGGTTAGGGTTAGGGTTAGGGTTAGGGTTAGGGTTAGGGTTAGGGTTAGGGTTAGGGTTAGGGTTAGGGTTAGGGTTAGGGTTAGGGTTAGGGTTAGGGTTAGGGTTAGGGTTAGGGTTAGGGTTAGGGTTAGGGTTAGGGTTAGGGTTAGGGTTAGGGTTAGGGTTAGGGTTAGGGTTAGGGTTAGGGTTAGGGTTAGGGTTAGGGTTAGGGTTAGGGTTAGGGTTAGGGTTAGGGTTAGGGTTAGGGTTAGGGTTAGGGTTAGGGTTAGGGTTAGGGTTAGGGTTAGGGTTAGGGTTAGGGTTAGGGTTAGGGTTAGGGTTAGGGTTAGGGTTAGGGTTAGGGTTAGGGTTAGGGTTAGGGTTAGGGTTAGGGTTAGGGTTAGGGTTAGGGTTAGGGTTAGGGTTAGGGTTAGGGTTAGGGTTAGGGTTAGGGTTAGGGTTAGGGTTAGGGTTAGGGTTAGGGTTAGGGTTAGGGTTAGGGTTAGGGTTAGGGTTAGGGTTAGGGTTAGGGTTAGGGTTAGGGTTAGGGTTAGGGTTAGGGTTAGGGTTAGGGTTAGGGTTAGGGTTAGGGTTAGGGTTAGGGTTAGGGTTAGGGTTAGGGTTAGGGTTAGGGTTAGGGTTAGGGTTAGGGTTAGGGTTAGGGTTAGGGTTAGGGTTAGGGTTAGGGTTAGGGTTAGGGTTAGGGTTAGGGTTAGGGTTAGGGTTAGGGTTAGGGTTAGGGTTAGGGTTAGGGTTAGGGTTAGGGTTAGGGTTAGGGTTAGGGTTAGGGTTAGGGTTAGGGTTAGGGTTAGGGTTAGGGTTAGGGTTAGGGTTAGGGTTAGGGTTAGGGTTAGGGTTAGGGTTAGGGTTAGGGTTAGGGTTAGGGTTAGGGTTAGGGTTAGGGTTAGGGTTAGGGTTAGGGTTAGGGTTAGGGTTAGGGTTAGGGTTAGGGTTAGGGTTAGGGTTAGGGTTAGGGTTAGGGTTAGGGTTAGGGTTAGGGTTAGGGTTAGGGTTAGGGTTAGGGTTAGGGTTAGGGTTAGGGTTAGGGTTAGGGTTAGGGTTAGGGTTAGGGTTAGGGTTAGGGTTAGGGTTAGGGTTAGGGTTAGGGTTAGGGTTAGGGTTAGGGTTAGGGTTAGGGTTAGGGTTAGGGTTAGGGTTAGGGTTAGGGTTAGGGTTAGGGTTAGGGTTAGGGTTAGGGTTAGGGTTAGGGTTAGGGTTAGGGTTAGGGTTAGGGTTAGGGTTAGGGTTAGGGTTAGGGTTAGGGTTAGGGTTAGGGTTAGGGTTAGGGTTAGGGTTAGGGTTAGGGTTAGGGTTAGGGTTAGGGTTAGGGTTAGGGTTAGGGTTAGGGTTAGGGTTAGGGTTAGGGTTAGGGTTAGGGTTAGGGTTAGGGTTAGGGTTAGGGTTAGGGTTAGGGTTAGGGTTAGGGTTAGGGTTAGGGTTAGGGTTAGGGTTAGGGTTAGGGTTAGGGTTAGGGTTAGGGTTAGGGTTAGGGTTAGGGTTAGGGTTAGGGTTAGGGTTAGGGTTAGGGTTAGGGTTAGGGTTAGGGTTAGGGTTAGGGTTAGGGTTAGGGTTAGGGTTAGGGTTAGGGTTAGGGTTAGGGTTAGGGTTAGGGTTAGGGTTAGGGTTAGGGTTAGGGTTAGGGTTAGGGTTAGGGTTAGGGTTAGGGTTAGGGTTAGGGTTAGGGTTAGGGTTAGGGTTAGGGTTAGGGTTAGGGTTAGGGTTAGGGTTAGGGTTAGGGTTAGGGTTAGGGTTAGGGTTAGGGTTAGGGTTAGGGTTAGGGTTAGGGTTAGGGTTAGGGTTAGGGTTAGGGTTAGGGTTAGGGTTAGGGTTAGGGTTAGGGTTAGGGTTAGGGTTAGGGTTAGGGTTAGGGTTAGGGTTAGGGTTAGGGTTAGGGTTAGGGTTAGGGTTAGGGTTAGGGTTAGGGTTAGGGTTAGGGTTAGGGTTAGGGTTAGGGTTAGGGTTAGGGTTAGGGTTAGGGTTAGGGTTAGGGTTAGGGTTAGGGTTAGGGTTAGGGTTAGGGTTAGGGTTAGGGTTAGGGTTAGGGTTAGGGTTAGGGTTAGGGTTAGGGTTAGGGTTAGGGTTAGGGTTAGGGTTAGGGTTAGGGTTAGGGTTAGGGTTAGGGTTAGGGTTAGGGTTAGGGTTAGGGTTAGGGTTAGGGTTAGGGTTAGGGTTAGGGTTAGGGTTAGGGTTAGGGTTAGGGTTAGGGTTAGGGTTAGGGTTAGGGTTAGGGTTAGGGTTAGGGTTAGGGTTAGGGTTAGGGTTAGGGTTAGGGTTAGGGTTAGGGTTAGGGTTAGGGTTAGGGTTAGGGTTAGGGTTAGGGTTAGGGTTAGGGTTAGGGTTAGGGTTAGGGTTAGGGTTAGGGTTAGGGTTAGGGTTAGGGTTAGGGTTAGGGTTAGGGTTAGGGTTAGGGTTAGGGTTAGGGTTAGGGTTAGGGTTAGGGTTAGGGTTAGGGTTAGGGTTAGGGTTAGGGTTAGGGTTAGGGTTAGGGTTAGGGTTAGGGTTAGGGTTAGGGTTAGGGTTAGGGTTAGGGTTAGGGTTAGGGTTAGGGTTAGGGTTAGGGTTAGGGTTAGGGTTAGGGTTAGGGTTAGGGTTAGGGTTAGGGTTAGGGTTAGGGTTAGGGTTAGGGTTAGGGTTAGGGTTAGGGTTAGGGTTAGGGTTAGGGTTAGGGTTAGGGTTAGGGTTAGGGTTAGGGTTAGGGTTAGGGTTAGGGTTAGGGTTAGGGTTAGGGTTAGGGTTAGGGTTAGGGTTAGGGTTAGGGTTAGGGTTAGGGTTAGGGTTAGGGTTAGGGTTAGGGTTAGGGTTAGGGTTAGGGTTAGGGTTAGGGTTAGGGTTAGGGTTAGGGTTAGGGTTAGGGTTAGGGTTAGGGTTAGGGTTAGGGTTAGGGTTAGGGTTAGGGTTAGGGTTAGGGTTAGGGTTAGGGTTAGGGTTAGGGTTAGGGTTAGGGTTAGGGTTAGGGTTAGGGTTAGGGTTAGGGTTAGGGTTAGGGTTAGGGTTAGGGTTAGGGTTAGGGTTAGGGTTAGGGTTAGGGTTAGGGTTAGGGTTAGGGTTAGGGTTAGGGTTAGGGTTAGGGTTAGGGTTAGGGTTAGGGTTAGGGTTAGGGTTAGGGTTAGGGTTAGGGTTAGGGTTAGGGTTAGGGTTAGGGTTAGGGTTAGGGTTAGGGTTAGGGTTAGGGTTAGGGTTAGGGTTAGGGTTAGGGTTAGGGTTAGGGTTAGGGTTAGGGTTAGGGTTAGGGTTAGGGTTAGGGTTAGGGTTAGGGTTAGGGTTAGGGTTAGGGTTAGGGTTAGGGTTAGGGTTAGGGTTAGGGTTAGGGTTAGGGTTAGGGTTAGGGTTAGGGTTAGGGTTAGGGTTAGGGTTAGGGTTAGGGTTAGGGTTAGGGTTAGGGTTAGGGTTAGGGTTAGGGTTAGGGTTAGGGTTAGGGTTAGGGTTAGGGTTAGGGTTAGGGTTAGGGTTAGGGTTAGGGTTAGGGTTAGGGTTAGGGTTAGGGTTAGGGTTAGGGTTAGGGTTAGGGTTAGGGTTAGGGTTAGGGTTAGGGTTAGGGTTAGGGTTAGGGTTAGGGTTAGGGTTAGGGTTAGGGTTAGGGTTAGGGTTAGGGTTAGGGTTAGGGTTAGGGTTAGGGTTAGGGTTAGGGTTAGGGTTAGGGTTAGGGTTAGGGTTAGGGTTAGGGTTAGGGTTAGGGTTAGGGTTAGGGTTAGGGTTAGGGTTAGGGTTAGGGTTAGGGTTAGGGTTAGGGTTAGGGTTAGGGTTAGGGTTAGGGTTAGGGTTAGGGTTAGGGTTAGGGTTAGGGTTAGGGTTAGGGTTAGGGTTAGGGTTAGGGTTAGGGTTAGGGTTAGGGTTAGGGTTAGGGTTAGGGTTAGGGTTAGGGTTAGGGTTAGGGTTAGGGTTAGGGTTAGGGTTAGGGTTAGGGTTAGGGTTAGGGTTAGGGTTAGGGTTAGGGTTAGGGTTAGGGTTAGGGTTAGGGTTAGGGTTAGGGTTAGGGTTAGGGTTAGGGTTAGGGTTAGGGTTAGGGTTAGGGTTAGGGTTAGGGTTAGGGTTAGGGTTAGGGTTAGGGTTAGGGTTAGGGTTAGGGTTAGGGTTAGGGTTAGGGTTAGGGTTAGGGTTAGGGTTAGGGTTAGGGTTAGGGTTAGGGTTAGGGTTAGGGTTAGGGTTAGGGTTAGGGTTAGGGTTAGGGTTAGGGTTAGGGTTAGGGTTAGGGTTAGGGTTAGGGTTAGGGTTAGGGTTAGGGTTAGGGTTAGGGTTAGGGTTAGGGTTAGGGTTAGGGTTAGGGTTAGGGTTAGGGTTAGGGTTAGGGTTAGGGTTAGGGTTAGGGTTAGGGTTAGGGTTAGGGTTAGGGTTAGGGTTAGGGTTAGGGTTAGGGTTAGGGTTAGGGTTAGGGTTAGGGTTAGGGTTAGGGTTAGGGTTAGGGTTAGGGTTAGGGTTAGGGTTAGGGTTAGGGTTAGGGTTAGGGTTAGGGTTAGGGTTAGGGTTAGGGTTAGGGTTAGGGTTAGGGTTAGGGTTAGGGTTAGGGTTAGGGTTAGGGTTAGGGTTAGGGTTAGGGTTAGGGTTAGGGTTAGGGTTAGGGTTAGGGTTAGGGTTAGGGTTAGGGTTAGGGTTAGGGTTAGGGTTAGGGTTAGGGTTAGGGTTAGGGTTAGGGTTAGGGTTAGGGTTAGGGTTAGGGTTAGGGTTAGGGTTAGGGTTAGGGTTAGGGTTAGGGTTAGGGTTAGGGTTAGGGTTAGGGTTAGGGTTAGGGTTAGGGTTAGGGTTAGGGTTAGGGTTAGGGTTAGGGTTAGGGTTAGGGTTAGGGTTAGGGTTAGGGTTAGGGTTAGGGTTAGGGTTAGGGTTAGGGTTAGGGTTAGGGTTAGGGTTAGGGTTAGGGTTAGGGTTAGGGTTAGGGTTAGGGTTAGGGTTAGGGTTAGGGTTAGGGTTAGGGTTAGGGTTAGGGTTAGGGTTAGGGTTAGGGTTAGGGTTAGGGTTAGGGTTAGGGTTAGGGTTAGGGTTAGGGTTAGGGTTAGGGTTAGGGTTAGGGTTAGGGTTAGGGTTAGGGTTAGGGTTAGGGTTAGGGTTAGGGTTAGGGTTAGGGTTAGGGTTAGGGTTAGGGTTAGGGTTAGGGTTAGGGTTAGGGTTAGGGTTAGGGTTAGGGTTAGGGTTAGGGTTAGGGTTAGGGTTAGGGTTAGGGTTAGGGTTAGGGTTAGGGTTAGGGTTAGGGTTAGGGTTAGGGTTAGGGTTAGGGTTAGGGTTAGGGTTAGGGTTAGGGTTAGGGTTAGGGTTAGGGTTAGGGTTAGGGTTAGGGTTAGGGTTAGGGTTAGGGTTAGGGTTAGGGTTAGGGTTAGGGTTAGGGTTAGGGTTAGGGTTAGGGTTAGGGTTAGGGTTAGGGTTAGGGTTAGGGTTAGGGTTAGGGTTAGGGTTAGGGTTAGGGTTAGGGTTAGGGTTAGGGTTAGGGTTAGGGTTAGGGTTAGGGTTAGGGTTAGGGTTAGGGTTAGGGTTAGGGTTAGGGTTAGGGTTAGGGTTAGGGTTAGGGTTAGGGTTAGGGTTAGGGTTAGGGTTAGGGTTAGGGTTAGGGTTAGGGTTAGGGTTAGGGTTAGGGTTAGGGTTAGGGTTAGGGTTAGGGTTAGGGTTAGGGTTAGGGTTAGGGTTAGGGTTAGGGTTAGGGTTAGGGTTAGGGTTAGGGTTAGGGTTAGGGTTAGGGTTAGGGTTAGGGTTAGGGTTAGGGTTAGGGTTAGGGTTAGGGTTAGGGTTAGGGTTAGGGTTAGGGTTAGGGTTAGGGTTAGGGTTAGGGTTAGGGTTAGGGTTAGGGTTAGGGTTAGGGTTAGGGTTAGGGTTAGGGTTAGGGTTAGGGTTAGGGTTAGGGTTAGGGTTAGGGTTAGGGTTAGGGTTAGGGTTAGGGTTAGGGTTAGGGTTAGGGTTAGGGTTAGGGTTAGGGTTAGGGTTAGGGTTAGGGTTAGGGTTAGGGTTAGGGTTAGGGTTAGGGTTAGGGTTAGGGTTAGGGTTAGGGTTAGGGTTAGGGTTAGGGTTAGGGTTAGGGTTAGGGTTAGGGTTAGGGTTAGGGTTAGGGTTAGGGTTAGGGTTAGGGTTAGGGTTAGGGTTAGGGTTAGGGTTAGGGTTAGGGTTAGGGTTAGGGTTAGGGTTAGGGTTAGGGTTAGGGTTAGGGTTAGGGTTAGGGTTAGGGTTAGGGTTAGGGTTAGGGTTAGGGTTAGGGTTAGGGTTAGGGTTAGGGTTAGGGTTAGGGTTAGGGTTAGGGTTAGGGTTAGGGTTAGGGTTAGGGTTAGGTATGAGAAGCTGAGTGCCAACGCCGAAGGCGGTGGCACTAAATGCACGGGCCTAGAT
>NC_136952.1:20771946-20900657 GCF_949987615.1 Pollachius pollachius | reverse complement strand
TACCCTAACCACTCCCTCGCCTGGCCCTACCTCTGCCCCTCTATTTGGCCTTGGCCCCTCTAAATTTGCCCCCCTTTCGGATCCCCCCTGCCACCGTTTTCACGTCTCTCTCGATTGGTCTGACCCCACACCATTCCTCTGAATGTTGCACATTATTTAACCCATTTTATTGTGGTGATATGCTATTATTCTGTTGTTTTTCGTGTGTGTGTGCGTCTGCCTTTCGTTTATTTTGTTTTATTTTATTTATTTATTTATTTTATTTATTGTTTTTAATTAATTTCGTTTAATGTATTCGTTTATGTCCTCATGGTACTGTCGTTTACATTATTTACTACCCCTGAATGCGTTGTGTGTTTGTTTTCCCCATTCATTCCGACTGCCACCTGCATCGGTCTATTTGGCGTCACCTGTTGGTAATTTTACCTCATTGGGTCAATTCAAAGATGTTTTTCAATCCTGGTCTCTGATTGGTCCCCACTCCCGGCGGCCGTCTTTGTTTATGACATGTGACACACTATATCCCGCCCCCCGTGCACGGCTCTGATTGGTTCAGGGTCGTGCTGAGACCACGGTTCCTTTTCCTCCCCCGTTTTCTGTTTACGTATTTTTAATGTGTGCGTGCGCACCCCCCGTCATTTGTCCACCACGGCTCGTTTGGAATGGATATATTCACGGTTTGTTTTTGCAATTATTTGTACCTGATGAAGTCACTTTAGTGACGAAACGTCGTACCTGCTTGCACAGATAGAGAAATCAATAAATACGGATTTTCTATCAGACCACACTTTCCTTTTTTGAACCTTCCGATCGTTTTTTAAAAACGAAACTCGTACCATGCCTCCCCCGAGCCACCATGACGAATGGACCGTGGTCCACCGCGGACGACGCCAGCCCAGGACACGGGACCCTTCTGACATCCCCTCGCTGGTTAGTTTACCCTTTGGGCCCGTACAAAACTATGAGACGCTCCTATGCGTCGGTCGCAGACCCTTACCGTCGCGACTGGGTTCCCCCGTGACCCCTCTCCCCGGGGTTGGGCTGCCCCCCACACGGCCCGCTAGGCACCGATCCCCCTCTGGATCGGCCCGCTATCCCCCTCCGTTCCGGCCCCGGGCCTACCGGCCCGCGCCTTCGCCGTGCCGCGATGAGCGCCGCCGCCGCGGAGCTAACGCCCGCCCCGGCCCTTCCGCCCTGCCGTCCAGGACCGAGGCTTCCCCGCCGGTGCTCCGCTACCCCGCCGCCAGGTACCCTCCCGTCCTGGTCCCAGGCCCCGTGCCCGTCCTCCTCCTCCCCACCGTCCCGGACCTTCGGAGGCCGCCGCCGCGCGCTCGGGGCCTGCGCGTCTACCGCCGGCGCGCGTTAGGCCTCAGGCCCCCGACGTCAGGCGGTCTACGGACCCGGACTTCGCTCTGAAAAACAGACTCATCCTCGCTGCCATCAAGGCGGTCCATCACCTGACCAACGCCACCGGTCCCGAGCCCCTCCATGTTATCTCAAGACTCACTGGCTCCCTGACGGCCTCCATCCGCCCCGCCGTCCCAACGCCGCCACCCTGTCCCTCATAGAGGGTAACGCACGCAACTGGGCCCACACCACCACCATGATACTCCGGGACCACTACAAGACCACCGTGGTGGAGAAGGTCAGTGCCCTCTCCCGTCTTGCCGACCCTGCCTGGCACCGCAACTTTGAGGTGGCCGCCTCCTGGGCCGGTCGGCAGTTCGGACGCCGCCTGCGACAGGAGACCCTGGACAGCCTCCGCTCCGACCTCCGGCGTGAGCTTGACGACCCGGGTCTGGTGGACGGCTCCCTGCCCCTCTCCGGCCTGCCGCCTCCCTCCCCGTCTCCCGCCGCGCTTCCCTCCGCCTTCCAGCTCTCTGGATTCGACCCCGGGGACCCAGGACGGCGCTGACCGACGGACCGCTCTCCGTCCCTGGCCAGCTCTGTATCCCTCTTTTCCTCCTTGTCCTTCCCCCTTTTCCCCTCCCCCCCGCTGCCCCCCTCCCACCCCCCCCTCCCTTCCTCCCCCCCTCCTCTGTCCCGGCCCCCCTTCCCTCCTCCCCCCTTCCCCCTCCCCCTCCCTCCCTTTCCCCTCCCCTCCTCCCCCTCCCCCCGACCCCACCCTCTCCCCCTCCCCCTGCAGGCTCTCGGCCCCCTCCGGCTACGCCCTTGCCGCGGAGGACGGCGCGCACCTCTGGCTTGGCTGGGCGCCGGACCCTCACCACGCCCCTTCAGACGGCTCCGGCTTCTTCTGGCACGACACCCCCCAATGGGTTTGCCCGGACCAGCACTCGTCGGGACGCTGTCCCCACCGACACTCCCCTTGGCTCCACCCGCACCCGGCTGGCCTTCGACCTTCCAGCTGACGGCGTCACCCCGGACACGCCCACCAGGAGGTCCACGAGACACGTCGCAGCACTCACCGACCAACGGGGACCGGTCCAGAGTCTGCTGCGTTTTGGTCCTATTGCAGCTTACACACCATGCCTACCTGCTAGAGTTTCCACCAGACGCATTGCTGCTCTCGAGAAGAGAACGAAGCGGGCGATCAAGGGCAAGTACGTTATGAATGTGGGGGTGGGTCGGAGATTCCGGGATGTTGTGTGATGATGGCCTGTGCACTCGACGTTGCCGCCTTCGGCGGCGCCGTCTTTAATCTTGTACCTAACCCGCCCGTGCCTCCTATCGACTCCTCGGATCTCCTTCCCTCCCCACCAACACATGGGCACGCGAGTCCGGCCGGACCGCTCTCAACATGAACTGCACCACCTTCGTCATCATCGTCGTCGTTGTCACCGGACATCTACGACCTGTTCCCCTATAGGGTTGATGATTTTTGTTGTGTGTTTTAGTGTTCTTGTTGTTGCCCGTCATCCGTTCACCCTGTTTACACTTGAAGGTTCGTGTATACTGTGGTTTTGTTTCTCCCATGTGGTCCCGTGTGTTCCTCCCCGAGCTGTAGGTGTTTTCCCCTTCGTGTGCCCCTCTCCTTTCTCCCTCAGAGACGTGCCCCTTGCCCCGGCCCTCGCCCCTTCCCCGTCCCGCCCTGCCAACCCCTTTTGTCCCCGCCCTCGTCCGGGCCCTCACCTTAACCACTCCCTCCCCTGGCCCTCACCTTAACCACTCCCTCCCCTGGCCCTCACCCTAACCACTCCCCCCCCTCCCCTGGCCCTTACCCTAACCACTCCCTCCCCTGGCCCTTACCCTAACCACTCCCTCCCCTGGCCCTTACCCTAACCACTCCCTCCCCTGGCCCTTACCCTAACCACTCCCTCCCCTGGCCCTTACCTTAACCGTTCCCCTCCCTGGCCCTTACCTCAACAGTCCCCCCTTCCCCTGGCCCTTACCTTAACCATTCCCTCCACTGGCCCTTACCTTAACCATTCCCTCCCCTGGCCCTAACCTTAACCGTCCCTCCCTCTCTTGGCCCTACCTTAGCCGTCCCCCCTCCCCTGGCCCTGACCCCTGACCCTGTTTTGGCCCTTACCCTAACCACTCCCTCGCCTGGCCCTACCTCTGCCCCTCTATTTGGCCTTGGCCCCTCTAAATTTGCCCCCCTTTCGGATCCCCCCTGCCACCGTTTTCACGTCTCTCTCGATTGGTCTGACCCCACACCATTCCTCTGAATGTTGCACATTATTTAACCCATTTTATTGTGGTGATATGCTATTATTCTGTTGTTTTTCGTGTGTGTGTGCGTCTGCCTTTCGTTTATTTTGTTTTATTTTATTTATTTATTTATTTTATTTATTGTTTTTAATTAATTTCGTTTAATGTATTCGTTTATGTCCTCATGGTACTGTCGTTTACATTATTTACTACCCCTGAATGCGTTGTGTGTTTGTTTCCCCATTCATTCCGACTGCCACCTGCATCGGTCTATTTGGCGTCACCTGTTGGTAATTTTACCTCATTGGGTCAATTCAAAGATGTTTTTCAATCCTGGTCTCTGATTGGTCCCCCACTCCCGGGCGGCCGTCTTTGTTTATGACATGTGACACACTATATCCCGCCCCCCGTGCACGGCTCTGATTGGTTCAGGGTCGTGCTGAGACCACGGTTCCTTTTCCTCCCCCGTTTTCTGTTTACGTATTTTTAATGTGTGCGTGCGCACCCCCCGTCATTTGTCACCACGGCTCGTTTGGAATGGATATATTCACGGTTTGTTTTTGCAATTATTTGTACCTGATGAAGTCACTTTAGTGACGAAACGTCGTACCTGCTTGCACAGATAGAGAAATCAATAAATACGGATTTTCTATCAGACCACACTTTCCTTTTTTGAACCTTCCGATCGTTTTTTTAAAAACGAAACTCGTACCATGCCTCCCCCGAGCCACCATGACGAATGGACCGTGGTCCACCGCGGACGACGCCAGCCCAGGACACGGGACCCTTCTGACATCCCCTCGCTGGTTAGTTTACCCTTTGGGCCCGTACAAACTATGAGACGCTCCTATGCGTCGGTCGCAGACCCTTACCGTCGCGACTGGGTTCCCCGTGACCCCTCTCCCCGGGGTTGGGCTGCCCCCACACGGCCCGCTAGGCACCGATCCCCCTCTGGATCGGCCCGCTATCCCCCTCCGTTCCGGCCCCGGGCCTACCGGCCCGCGCCTTCGCCGTGCCGCGATGAGCGCCGCCGCCGCGGAGCTAACGCCCGCCCGGCCTTCCGCCCTGCCGTCCAGGACCGAGGCTTCCCCGCCGGTGCTCCGCTACCCCGCCGCCAGGTACCCTCCCGTCCTGGTCCCAGGCCCCGTGCCCGTCCTCCTCCTCCCCACCGTCCCGGACCTTCGGAGGCCGCCGCCGCGCGCTCGGGGCCTGCGCGTCTACCGCCGGCGCGCGTTAGGCCTCAGGCCCCCGACGTCAGGCGGTCTACGGACCCGGACTTCGCTCTGAAAAACAGACTCATCCTCGCTGCCATCAAGGCGGTCCATCACCTGACCAACGCCACCGGTCCCGAGCCCCTCCATGTTATCTCAAGACTCACTGGCTCCCTGACGGCCTCCATCCGCCCCGCCGTCCCCAACGCCGCCACCCTGTCCCTCATAGAGGGTAACGCACGCAACTGGGCCCACACCACCACCATGATACTCCGGGACCACTACAAGACCACCGTGGTGGAGAAGGTCAGTGCCCTCTCCCGTCTTGCCGACCCTGCCTGGCACCGCAACTTTGAGGTGGCCGCCTCCTGGGCCGGTCGGCAGTTCGGACGCCGCCTGCGACAGGAGACCCTGGACAGCCTCCGCTCCGACCTCCGGCGTGAGCTTGACGACCCGGGTCTGGTGGACGGCTCCCTGCCCCTCTCCGGCCTGCCGCCTCCCTCCCCGTCTCCCGCCGCGCTTCCCTCCGCCTTCCAGCTCTCTGGATTCGACCCCGGGACCCAGGACGGCGCTGACCGGACGGACCGCTCTCCGTCCCTGGCCAGCTCTGTATCCCTCTTTTCCTCCTTGTCCTTCCCCTTTTCCCCTCCCCCCCGCTGCCCCCCTCCCACCCCCCCTCCCTTCCTCCCCCCCTCCTCTGTCCCGGCCCCCCTTCCCTCCTCCCCCCTTCCCCCTCCCCCTCCCTCCCTTTCCCCTCCCCTCCTCCCCCTCCCCCCGACCCCACCCTCTCCCCCTCCCCCTGCAGGCTCTCGGCCCCCTCCGGCTACGCCCTTGCCGCGGAGGACGGCGCGCACCTCTGGCTTGGCTGGGCGCCGGACCCTCACCACGCCCCTTCAGACGGCTCCGGCTTCTTCTGGCACGACACCCCCCAATGGGTTTGCCCGGACCAGCACTCGTCGGGACGCTGTCCCCACCGACACTCCCCTTGGCTCCACCCGCACCCGGCTGGCCTTCGACCTTCCAGCTGACGGCGTCACCCCGGACACGCCCACCAGGAGGTCCACGAGACACGTCGCAGCACTCACCGACCAACGGGGACCGGTCCAGAGTCTGCTGCGTTTTGGTCCTATTGCAGCTTACACACCATGCCTACCTGCTAGAGTTTCCACCAGACGCATTGCTGCTCTCGAGAAGAGAACGAAGCGGGCGATCAAGGGCAAGTACGTTATGAATGTGGGGGTGGGTCGGAGATTCCGGGATGTTGTGTGATGATGGCCTGTGCACTCGACGTTGCCGCCTTCGGCGGCGCCGTCTTTAATCTTGTACCTAACCCGCCCGTGCCTCCTATCGACTCCTCGGATCTCCTTCCCTCCCCACCAACACATGGGCACGCGAGTCCGGCCGGACCGCTCTCAACATGAACTGCACCACCTTCGTCATCATCGTCGTCGTTGTCACCGGACATCTACGACCTGTTCCCCTATAGGGTTGATGATTTTTGTTGTGTGTTTTAGTGTTCTTGTTGTTGCCCGTCATCCGTTCACCCTGTTTACACTTGAAGGTTCGTGTATACTGTGGTTTTGTTTCTCCCATGTGGTCCCGTGTGTTCCTCCCCGAGCTGTAGGTGTTTTCCCCTTCGTGTGCCCCTCTCCTTTCTCCCTCAGAGACGTGCCCCTTGCCCCGGCCCTCGCCCCTTCCCCGTCCCGCCCTGCCAACCCCTTTTGTCCCCGCCCTCGTCCGGGCCCTCACCTTAACCACTCCCTCCCCTGGCCCTCACCTTAACCACTCCCTCCCCTGGCCCTCACCCTAACCACTCCCCCCCCTCCCCTGGCCCTTACCCTAACCACTCCCTCCCCTGGCCCTTACCCTAACCACTCCCTCCCCTGGCCCTTACCCTAACCACTCCCTCCCCTGGCCCTTACCCTAACCACTCCCTCCCCTGGCCCTTACCTTAACCGTTCCCCTCCCTGGCCCTTACCTCAACAGTCCCCCCTTCCCCTGGCCCTTACCTTAACCATTCCCTCCACTGGCCCTTACCTTAACCATTCCCTCCCCTGGCCCTAACCTTAACCGTCCCTCCCTCTCTTGGCCCTTACCTTAGCCGTCCCCCCTCCCCTGGCCCTGACCCCTGACCCTGTTTTGGCCCTTACCCTAACCACTCCCTCGCCTGGCCCTACCTCTGCCCCTCTATTTGGCCTTGGCCCCTCTAAATTTGCCCCCCTTTCGGATCCCCCCTGCCACCGTTTTCACGTCTCTCTCGATTGGTCTGACCCCACACCATTCCTCTGAATGTTGCACATTATTTAACCCATTTTATTGTGGTGATATGCTATTATTCTGTTGTTTTTCGTGTGTGTGTGCGTCTGCCTTTCGTTTATTTTGTTTTATTTTATTTATTTATTTATTTTATTTATTGTTTTTAATTAATTTCGTTTAATGTATTCGTTTATGTCCTCATGGTACTGTCGTTTACATTATTTACTACCCCTGAATGCGTTGTGTGTTTGTTTCCCCATTCATTCCGACTGCCACCTGCATCGGTCTATTTGGCGTCACCTGTTGGTAATTTTACCTCATTGGGTCAATTCAAAGATGTTTTTCAATCCTGGTCTCTGATTGGTCCCCCACTCCCGGGCGGCCGTCTTTGTTTATGACATGTGACACACTATATCCCGCCCCCCGTGCACGGCTCTGATTGGTTCAGGGTCGTGCTGAGACCACGGTTCCTTTTCCTCCCCCGTTTTCTGTTTACGTATTTTTAATGTGTGCGTGCGCACCCCCCGTCATTTGTCACCACGGCTCGTTTGGAATGGATATATTCACGGTTTGTTTTTGCAATTATTTGTACCTGATGAAGTCACTTTAGTGACGAAACGTCGTACCTGCTTGCACAGATAGAGAAATCAATAAATACGGATTTTCTATCAGACCACACTTTCCTTTTTTGAACCTTCCGATCGTTTTTTTAAAAACGAAACTCGTACCATGCCTCCCCCGAGCCACCATGACGAATGGACCGTGGTCCACCGCGGACGACGCCAGCCCAGGACACGGGACCCTTCTGACATCCCCTCGCTGGTTAGTTTACCCTTTGGGCCCGTACAAACTATGAGACGCTCCTATGCGTCGGTCGCAGACCCTTACCGTCGCGACTGGGTTCCCCGTGACCCCTCTCCCCGGGGTTGGGCTGCCCCCACACGGCCCGCTAGGCACCGATCCCCCTCTGGATCGGCCCGCTATCCCCCTCCGTTCCGGCCCCGGGCCTACCGGCCCGCGCCTTCGCCGTGCCGCGATGAGCGCCGCCGCCGCGGAGCTAACGCCCGCCCGGCCTTCCGCCCTGCCGTCCAGGACCGAGGCTTCCCCGCCGGTGCTCCGCTACCCCGCCGCCAGGTACCCTCCCGTCCTGGTCCCAGGCCCCGTGCCCGTCCTCCTCCTCCCCACCGTCCCGGACCTTCGGAGGCCGCCGCCGCGCGCTCGGGGCCTGCGCGTCTACCGCCGGCGCGCGTTAGGCCTCAGGCCCCCGACGTCAGGCGGTCTACGGACCCGGACTTCGCTCTGAAAAACAGACTCATCCTCGCTGCCATCAAGGCGGTCCATCACCTGACCAACGCCACCGGTCCCGAGCCCCTCCATGTTATCTCAAGACTCACTGGCTCCCTGACGGCCTCCATCCGCCCCGCCGTCCCCAACGCCGCCACCCTGTCCCTCATAGAGGGTAACGCACGCAACTGGGCCCACACCACCACCATGATACTCCGGGACCACTACAAGACCACCGTGGTGGAGAAGGTCAGTGCCCTCTCCCGTCTTGCCGACCCTGCCTGGCACCGCAACTTTGAGGTGGCCGCCTCCTGGGCCGGTCGGCAGTTCGGACGCCGCCTGCGACAGGAGACCCTGGACAGCCTCCGCTCCGACCTCCGGCGTGAGCTTGACGACCCGGGTCTGGTGGACGGCTCCCTGCCCCTCTCCGGCCTGCCGCCTCCCTCCCCGTCTCCCGCCGCGCTTCCCTCCGCCTTCCAGCTCTCTGGATTCGACCCCGGGACCCAGGACGGCGCTGACCGGACGGACCGCTCTCCGTCCCTGGCCAGCTCTGTATCCCTCTTTTCCTCCTTGTCCTTCCCCTTTTCCCCTCCCCCCCGCTGCCCCCCTCCCACCCCCCCTCCCTTCCTCCCCCCCTCCTCTGTCCCGGCCCCCCTTCCCTCCTCCCCCCTTCCCCCTCCCCCTCCCTCCCTTTCCCCTCCCCTCCTCCCCCTCCCCCCGACCCCACCCTCTCCCCCTCCCCCTGCAGGCTCTCGGCCCCCTCCGGCTACGCCCTTGCCGCGGAGGACGGCGCGCACCTCTGGCTTGGCTGGGCGCCGGACCCTCACCACGCCCCTTCAGACGGCTCCGGCTTCTTCTGGCACGACACCCCCCAATGGGTTTGCCCGGACCAGCACTCGTCGGGACGCTGTCCCCACCGACACTCCCCTTGGCTCCACCCGCACCCGGCTGGCCTTCGACCTTCCAGCTGACGGCGTCACCCCGGACACGCCCACCAGGAGGTCCACGAGACACGTCGCAGCACTCACCGACCAACGGGGACCGGTCCAGAGTCTGCTGCGTTTTGGTCCTATTGCAGCTTACACACCATGCCTACCTGCTAGAGTTTCCACCAGACGCATTGCTGCTCTCGAGAAGAGAACGAAGCGGGCGATCAAGGGCAAGTACGTTATGAATGTGGGGGTGGGTCGGAGATTCCGGGATGTTGTGTGATGATGGCCTGTGCACTCGACGTTGCCGCCTTCGGCGGCGCCGTCTTTAATCTTGTACCTAACCCGCCCGTGCCTCCTATCGACTCCTCGGATCTCCTTCCCTCCCCACCAACACATGGGCACGCGAGTCCGGCCGGACCGCTCTCAACATGAACTGCACCACCTTCGTCATCATCGTCGTCGTTGTCACCGGACATCTACGACCTGTTCCCCTATAGGGTTGATGATTTTTGTTGTGTGTTTTAGTGTTCTTGTTGTTGCCCGTCATCCGTTCACCCTGTTTACACTTGAAGGTTCGTGTATACTGTGGTTTTGTTTCTCCCATGTGGTCCCGTGTGTTCCTCCCCGAGCTGTAGGTGTTTTCCCCTTCGTGTGCCCCTCTCCTTTCTCCCTCAGAGACGTGCCCCTTGCCCCGGCCCTCGCCCCTTCCCCGTCCCGCCCTGCCAACCCCTTTTGTCCCCGCCCTCGTCCGGGCCCTCACCTTAACCACTCCCTCCCCTGGCCCTCACCTTAACCACTCCCTCCCCTGGCCCTCACCCTAACCACTCCCCCCCCTCCCCTGGCCCTTACCCTAACCACTCCCTCCCCTGGCCCTTACCCTAACCACTCCCTCCCCTGGCCCTTACCCTAACCACTCCCTCCCCTGGCCCTTACCCTAACCACTCCCTCCCCTGGCCCTTACCTTAACCGTTCCCCTCCCTGGCCCTTACCTCAACAGTCCCCCCTTCCCCTGGCCCTTACCTTAACCATTCCCTCCACTGGCCCTTACCTTAACCATTCCCTCCCCTGGCCCTAACCTTAACCGTCCCTCCCTCTCTTGGCCCTTACCTTAGCCGTCCCCCCTCCCCTGGCCCTGACCCCTGACCCTGTTTTGGCCCTTACCCTAACCACTCCCTCGCCTGGCCCTACCTCTGCCCCTCTATTTGGCCTTGGCCCCTCTAAATTTGCCCCCCTTTCGGATCCCCCCTGCCACCGTTTTCACGTCTCTCTCGATTGGTCTGACCCCACACCATTCCTCTGAATGTTGCACATTATTTAACCCATTTTATTGTGGTGATATGCTATTATTCTGTTGTTTTTCGTGTGTGTGTGCGTCTGCCTTTCGTTTATTTTGTTTTATTTTATTTATTTATTTATTTTATTTATTGTTTTTAATTAATTTCGTTTAATGTATTCGTTTATGTCCTCATGGTACTGTCGTTTACATTATTTACTACCCCTGAATGCGTTGTGTGTTTGTTTCCCCATTCATTCCGACTGCCACCTGCATCGGTCTATTTGGCGTCACCTGTTGGTAATTTTACCTCATTGGGTCAATTCAAAGATGTTTTTCAATCCTGGTCTCTGATTGGTCCCCCACTCCCGGGCGGCCGTCTTTGTTTATGACATGTGACACACTATATCCCGCCCCCCGTGCACGGCTCTGATTGGTTCAGGGTCGTGCTGAGACCACGGTTCCTTTTCCTCCCCCGTTTTCTGTTTACGTATTTTTAATGTGTGCGTGCGCACCCCCCGTCATTTGTCACCACGGCTCGTTTGGAATGGATATATTCACGGTTTGTTTTTGCAATTATTTGTACCTGATGAAGTCACTTTAGTGACGAAACGTCGTACCTGCTTGCACAGATAGAGAAATCAATAAATACGGATTTTCTATCAGACCACACTTTCCTTTTTTGAACCTTCCGATCGTTTTTTTAAAAACGAAACTCGTACCATGCCTCCCCCGAGCCACCATGACGAATGGACCGTGGTCCACCGCGGACGACGCCAGCCCAGGACACGGGACCCTTCTGACATCCCCTCGCTGGTTAGTTTACCCTTTGGGCCCGTACAAACTATGAGACGCTCCTATGCGTCGGTCGCAGACCCTTACCGTCGCGACTGGGTTCCCCGTGACCCCTCTCCCCGGGGTTGGGCTGCCCCCACACGGCCCGCTAGGCACCGATCCCCCTCTGGATCGGCCCGCTATCCCCCTCCGTTCCGGCCCCGGGCCTACCGGCCCGCGCCTTCGCCGTGCCGCGATGAGCGCCGCCGCCGCGGAGCTAACGCCCGCCCGGCCTTCCGCCCTGCCGTCCAGGACCGAGGCTTCCCCGCCGGTGCTCCGCTACCCCGCCGCCAGGTACCCTCCCGTCCTGGTCCCAGGCCCCGTGCCCGTCCTCCTCCTCCCCACCGTCCCGGACCTTCGGAGGCCGCCGCCGCGCGCTCGGGGCCTGCGCGTCTACCGCCGGCGCGCGTTAGGCCTCAGGCCCCCGACGTCAGGCGGTCTACGGACCCGGACTTCGCTCTGAAAAACAGACTCATCCTCGCTGCCATCAAGGCGGTCCATCACCTGACCAACGCCACCGGTCCCGAGCCCCTCCATGTTATCTCAAGACTCACTGGCTCCCTGACGGCCTCCATCCGCCCCGCCGTCCCCAACGCCGCCACCCTGTCCCTCATAGAGGGTAACGCACGCAACTGGGCCCACACCACCACCATGATACTCCGGGACCACTACAAGACCACCGTGGTGGAGAAGGTCAGTGCCCTCTCCCGTCTTGCCGACCCTGCCTGGCACCGCAACTTTGAGGTGGCCGCCTCCTGGGCCGGTCGGCAGTTCGGACGCCGCCTGCGACAGGAGACCCTGGACAGCCTCCGCTCCGACCTCCGGCGTGAGCTTGACGACCCGGGTCTGGTGGACGGCTCCCTGCCCCTCTCCGGCCTGCCGCCTCCCTCCCCGTCTCCCGCCGCGCTTCCCTCCGCCTTCCAGCTCTCTGGATTCGACCCCGGGACCCAGGACGGCGCTGACCGGACGGACCGCTCTCCGTCCCTGGCCAGCTCTGTATCCCTCTTTTCCTCCTTGTCCTTCCCCTTTTCCCCTCCCCCCCGCTGCCCCCCTCCCACCCCCCCTCCCTTCCTCCCCCCCTCCTCTGTCCCGGCCCCCCTTCCCTCCTCCCCCCTTCCCCCTCCCCCTCCCTCCCTTTCCCCTCCCCTCCTCCCCCTCCCCCCGACCCCACCCTCTCCCCCTCCCCCTGCAGGCTCTCGGCCCCCTCCGGCTACGCCCTTGCCGCGGAGGACGGCGCGCACCTCTGGCTTGGCTGGGCGCCGGACCCTCACCACGCCCCTTCAGACGGCTCCGGCTTCTTCTGGCACGACACCCCCCAATGGGTTTGCCCGGACCAGCACTCGTCGGGACGCTGTCCCCACCGACACTCCCCTTGGCTCCACCCGCACCCGGCTGGCCTTCGACCTTCCAGCTGACGGCGTCACCCCGGACACGCCCACCAGGAGGTCCACGAGACACGTCGCAGCACTCACCGACCAACGGGGACCGGTCCAGAGTCTGCTGCGTTTTGGTCCTATTGCAGCTTACACACCATGCCTACCTGCTAGAGTTTCCACCAGACGCATTGCTGCTCTCGAGAAGAGAACGAAGCGGGCGATCAAGGGCAAGTACGTTATGAATGTGGGGGTGGGTCGGAGATTCCGGGATGTTGTGTGATGATGGCCTGTGCACTCGACGTTGCCGCCTTCGGCGGCGCCGTCTTTAATCTTGTACCTAACCCGCCCGTGCCTCCTATCGACTCCTCGGATCTCCTTCCCTCCCCACCAACACATGGGCACGCGAGTCCGGCCGGACCGCTCTCAACATGAACTGCACCACCTTCGTCATCATCGTCGTCGTTGTCACCGGACATCTACGACCTGTTCCCCTATAGGGTTGATGATTTTTGTTGTGTGTTTTAGTGTTCTTGTTGTTGCCCGTCATCCGTTCACCCTGTTTACACTTGAAGGTTCGTGTATACTGTGGTTTTGTTTCTCCCATGTGGTCCCGTGTGTTCCTCCCCGAGCTGTAGGTGTTTTCCCCTTCGTGTGCCCCTCTCCTTTCTCCCTCAGAGACGTGCCCCTTGCCCCGGCCCTCGCCCCTTCCCCGTCCCGCCCTGCCAACCCCTTTTGTCCCCGCCCTCGTCCGGGCCCTCACCTTAACCACTCCCTCCCCTGGCCCTCACCTTAACCACTCCCTCCCCTGGCCCTCACCCTAACCACTCCCCCCCCTCCCCTGGCCCTTACCCTAACCACTCCCTCCCCTGGCCCTTACCCTAACCACTCCCTCCCCTGGCCCTTACCCTAACCACTCCCTCCCCTGGCCCTTACCCTAACCACTCCCTCCCCTGGCCCTTACCTTAACCGTTCCCCTCCCTGGCCCTTACCTCAACAGTCCCCCCTTCCCCTGGCCCTTACCTTAACCATTCCCTCCACTGGCCCTTACCTTAACCATTCCCTCCCCTGGCCCTAACCTTAACCGTCCCTCCCTCTCTTGGCCCTTACCTTAGCCGTCCCCCCTCCCCTGGCCCTGACCCCTGACCCTGTTTTGGCCCTTACCCTAACCACTCCCTCGCCTGGCCCTACCTCTGCCCCTCTATTTGGCCTTGGCCCCTCTAAATTTGCCCCCCTTTCGGATCCCCCCTGCCACCGTTTTCACGTCTCTCTCGATTGGTCTGACCCCACACCATTCCTCTGAATGTTGCACATTATTTAACCCATTTTATTGTGGTGATATGCTATTATTCTGTTGTTTTTCGTGTGTGTGTGCGTCTGCCTTTCGTTTATTTTGTTTTATTTTATTTATTTATTTATTTTATTTATTGTTTTTAATTAATTTCGTTTAATGTATTCGTTTATGTCCTCATGGTACTGTCGTTTACATTATTTACTACCCCTGAATGCGTTGTGTGTTTGTTTCCCCATTCATTCCGACTGCCACCTGCATCGGTCTATTTGGCGTCACCTGTTGGTAATTTTACCTCATTGGGTCAATTCAAAGATGTTTTTCAATCCTGGTCTCTGATTGGTCCCCCACTCCCGGGCGGCCGTCTTTGTTTATGACATGTGACACACTATATCCCGCCCCCCGTGCACGGCTCTGATTGGTTCAGGGTCGTGCTGAGACCACGGTTCCTTTTCCTCCCCCGTTTTCTGTTTACGTATTTTTAATGTGTGCGTGCGCACCCCCCGTCATTTGTCACCACGGCTCGTTTGGAATGGATATATTCACGGTTTGTTTTTGCAATTATTTGTACCTGATGAAGTCACTTTAGTGACGAAACGTCGTACCTGCTTGCACAGATAGAGAAATCAATAAATACGGATTTTCTATCAGACCACACTTTCCTTTTTTGAACCTTCCGATCGTTTTTTTTAAAAACGAAACTCGTACCATGCCTCCCCCGAGCCACCATGACGAATGGACCGTGGTCCACCGCGGACGACGCCAGCCCAGGACACGGGACCCTTCTGACATCCCCTCGCTGGTTAGTTTACCCTTTGGGCCCGTACAAACTATGAGACGCTCCTATGCGTCGGTCGCAGACCCTTACCGTCGCGACTGGGTTCCCCGTGACCCCTCTCCCCGGGGTTGGGCTGCCCCCACACGGCCCGCTAGGCACCGATCCCCCTCTGGATCGGCCCGCTATCCCCCTCCGTTCCGGCCCCGGGCCTACCGGCCCGCGCCTTCGCCGTGCCGCGATGAGCGCCGCCGCCGCGGAGCTAACGCCCGCCCGGCCTTCCGCCCTGCCGTCCAGGACCGAGGCTTCCCCGCCGGTGCTCCGCTACCCCGCCGCCAGGTACCCTCCCGTCCTGGTCCCAGGCCCCGTGCCCGTCCTCCTCCTCCCCACCGTCCCGGACCTTCGGAGGCCGCCGCCGCGCGCTCGGGGCCTGCGCGTCTACCGCCGGCGCGCGTTAGGCCTCAGGCCCCCGACGTCAGGCGGTCTACGCACCCGGACTTCGCTCTGAAAAACAGACTCATCCTCGCTGCCATCAAGGCGGTCCATCACCTGACCAACGCCACCGGTCCCGAGCCCCTCCATGTTATCTCAAGACTCACTGGCTCCCTGACGGCCTCCATCCGCCCCGCCGTCCCCAACGCCGCCACCCTGTCCCTCATAGAGGGTAACGCACGCAACTGGGCCCACACCACCACCATGATACTCCGGGACCACTACAAGACCACCGTGGTGGAGAAGGTCAGTGCCCTCTCCCGTCTTGCCGACCCTGCCTGGCACCGCAACTTTGAGGTGGCCGCCTCCTGGGCCGGTCGGCAGTTCGGACGCCGCCTGCGACAGGAGACCCTGGACAGCCTCCGCTCCGACCTCCGGCGTGAGCTTGACGACCCGGGTCTGGTGGACGGCTCCCTGCCCCTCTCCGGCCTGCCGCCTCCCTCCCCGTCTCCCGCCGCGCTTCCCTCCGCCTTCCAGCTCTCTGGATTCGACCCCGGGACCCAGGACGGCGCTGACCGGACGGACCGCTCTCCGTCCCTGGCCAGCTCTGTATCCCTCTTTTCCTCCTTGTCCTTCCCCTTTTCCCCTCCCCCCCGCTGCCCCCCTCCCACCCCCCCTCCCTTCCTCCCCCCCTCCTCTGTCCCGGCCCCCCTTCCCTCCTCCCCCCTTCCCCCTCCCCCTCCCTCCCTTTCCCCTCCCCTCCTCCCCCTCCCCCCGACCCCACCCTCTCCCCCTCCCCCTGCAGGCTCTCGGCCCCCTCCGGCTACGCCCTTGCCGCGGAGGACGGCGCGCACCTCTGGCTTGGCTGGGCGCCGGACCCTCACCACGCCCCTTCAGACGGCTCCGGCTTCTTCTGGCACGACACCCCCCAATGGGTTTGCCCGGACCAGCACTCGTCGGGACGCTGTCCCCACCGACACTCCCCTTGGCTCCACCCGCACCCGGCTGGCCTTCGACCTTCCAGCTGACGGCGTCACCCCGGACACGCCCACCAGGAGGTCCACGAGACACGTCGCAGCACTCACCGACCAACGGGGACCGGTCCAGAGTCTGCTGCGTTTTGGTCCTATTGCAGCTTACACACCATGCCTACCTGCTAGAGTTTCCACCAGACGCATTGCTGCTCTCGAGAAGAGAACGAAGCGGGCGATCAAGGGCAAGTACGTTATGAATGTGGGGGTGGGTCGGAGATTCCGGGATGTTGTGTGATGATGGCCTGTGCACTCGACGTTGCCGCCTTCGGCGGCGCCGTCTTTAATCTTGTACCTAACCCTAACCCTAACCCTAACCCTAACCCTAACCCTAACCCTAACCCTAACCCTAACCCTAACCCTCTAACCCTAACCCTAACCCTAACCCTAACCCTAACCCTAACCCTAACCCTAACCCTAACCCTAACCCTAACCCTAACCCTTACCCTAACCCTAACCCTAACCCTAACCCTAACCCTAACCCTAACCCTAACCCTAACCCTAACCCTAACCCTCTAACCCTAACCCTAACCCTAACCCTAACCCTAACCCTAACCCTAACCCTCTAACCCTAACCCTAACCCTAACCCTCTAACCCTAACCCTAACCCTAACCCTAACCCTAACCCTAACCCTAACCCTAACCCTAACCCTAACCCTACCCTAACCCTAACCCTAACCCTAACCCTAACCCTAACCCTAACCCTAACCCTAACCCTAACCCTAACCCCTAACCCTAACCCTAACCCTAACCCTAACCCTAACCCTAACTAGGGTTTGAACCCTAACCTCAGGCTGATTTTGGAAGTTTGAATTTGGAAGTTGGAAGTTGAGGGGCTGATTATGGAAGGTATTTTTTATAAATTCCCAGAAAGGTTACGGTTCAAAAGGTTAGGGTTGAAGGTTAGGGTTCGTCAACCCTAATCCCAGAAAAATATTTTCAAAGCTTTATCATTTGTTACCTCTGAGTTATAATTTTTTTTAAAAATGTTGCAATTCTATAAATGGCCATGCATAATTCGGGGGCACTAGTCCAAATCTGGATTTGGATGTGCTGAATTTGGAAGTAATTTTTAAAAATAATTATATTACCACCAGGGGTCAGAAGGATCATATGCTGAATTTGGAAGATTAAAGATGTAATTTGGAAGTAATTTTTACAAATAATTATATTACCACCAGGGGGCAGAAGGATCATATGCTGAATTTGGAAGATTGAAGATGGAATTTGGAAGTAATTTCTACAAATAATTATATTTCCACCAGGGGGCAGAAGGGTCATATGCTGAATTTGGAAGATTGAAGATGGAAGTTGGAAGTAAATTCTACAAATAATTATATTTCCACCAGGGGGCAGAAGGGTCATATGCTGAAGTTGGAATTTTCACCATTATGTGTGGATTTGGAAGTTGGAAGTTTTACTTTTTCAGTGTCACCATTGAACATGTAAACATTTGGAAGTTGGAAGTTGGAAGTGTCACCATTGAACATGTGTGGATTTGGAAGTTGGAAGTGTCCCCATTGAACATGTGTAGATTTGGAAGTTGGAAGTTGGATGTGTCACCATTGAACATGTGTAGATTTGGAAGTTGGAAGGGTCACCATTGAACATGTGTGTATTTGGAAGTTGGAAGTCTCACCATTGAACATGTGTAGATTTGGAAGTTGGAAGTTGGAAGTGTCACCATTGAACATGTGTCGATTTGGAAGTTGGAAGTTGGAAGTGTCACCATTGAACATGTGTGGAATTGGAAGTTGGAAGTGTCACCATTGAACATGTGTGGATTTGGAAGTTGGAAGTTGGAAGTGTCACCATTGAACATGTGCGGATTTGGAAGTTGTAATTTGTCAGTGTCACCATTGAACATGTGTAGATTTGGAAGTTGGAAGTTGGAAGTGTCACCATTGAACATGTGTGGATTTGGAAGTTGGAAGGGTCACCATTGAACATGTGTGGATTTGGAAGTTGGAAGTGTCACCATTGAACATGTGTAGATTTGGAAGTTGGAATTTGGAAGTGTCACCATTGAACATGTGTGGATTTGGAAGGTGGAAGTTGGAAGTGCAACTATTGAACATGTGTAGATTTGGAAGTTGGAAGTGTCACCATTGAACATGTGTGGATTTGGAAGTTGGAAATTGGAAGTGTCACCATTGAACATGTGTGAATTTGGAAGTTGGAAGTTGGAAGTGTAACCATTGAATATGTGTGGAATTGGAAGTTGGAAGTTGGAAGTGTCACCATTGAACATGTGTGGATTTGGAAGTTGGAAGTTGGAAGTGCCACCATTGAACATGTGTGGATTTGGAAGTTGGAAGTTGGAAGTGTCACCATTGAACATGTGTGGATTTGGAAGTTGGAAGTGTCACCATTGAACATGTGTAGATTTTGAAGTTGGAAGTGTCACCATTGAACATGTGTGGATTTGGAAGTTGGAAGTTGGAAGTGTCACCATTGAACATGTGTGGATTTGGAAGTTGGAAGTGTCACCATTGAACATGTGCGGATTTGGAAGTTGTAATTTGTCAGTGTCACCATTGAACATGTGTAGATTTGGAAGTTGGAAGTTGGAAGTGTCACCATTGAACATGTGTGGATTTGGAAGTTGGAAGTTGGAAGGGTCACCATTGAACATGTGTGGATTTGGAAGTTGGAAGTGTCACCATTGAACATGTGTAGATTTGGAAGTTGGAATTTGGAAGTGTCACCATTGAACATGTGTGGATTTGGAAGGTGGAGGTTGGAAGTGCCACTATTGAACATGTGCAGATTTGGAAGTTGGAAGTGTCACCATTGAACATGTGTGGATTTGGAAGTTGGAAGTTGGAAGTGTCACCATTGAACATGTGCGGATTTGGAAGTTGTAATTTGTCAGTGTCACCATTGAACATGTGTAGATTTGGAAGTTGGAAGTTGGAAGTGTCACCATTGAACATGTCTGGATTTGGAAGTTGGAAGTTGGAAGGGTCACCATTGAACATGTGTGGATTTGGAAGTTGGAAGTGTCACCATTGAACATGTGTAGATTTGGAAGTTGGAATTTGGAAGTGTCACCATTGAACATGTGTGGATTTGGAAGGTGGAGGTTGGAAGTGCCACTATTGAACATGTGCAGATTTGGAAGTTGGAAGTGTCACCATTGAACATGTGTGGATTTGGAAGTTGGAAGTTGGAAGTGTCACCATTGAACATGTGCGGATTTGGAAGTTGTAATTTGTCAGTGTCACCATTGAACATGTGTAGATTTGGAAGTTGGAAGTTGGAAGTGTCACCATTGAACATGTGTGGATTTGGAAGGTGGAAGTTGGAAGTGCAACTATTGAACATGTGTAGATTTGGAAGTTGGAAGTGTCACCATTGAACATGTGTGGATTTGGAAGTTGGAAATTGGAAGTGTCACCATTGAACATGTGTGAATTTGGAAGTTGGAAGTTGGAAGTGTCACCATTGAACATGTGTGGAATTGGAAGTTGGAAGTTGGAAGTGTCACCATTGAACATGTGTGGATTTGGAAGTTGGAAGTTGGAAGTGTCACCATTGAACATGTGTGGATTTGGAAGTTGGAAGTGTCACAATTGAACATGTGTGGATTTGGAAGTTGGAAGTGTCACCATTGAACATGTGTAGATTTGGAAGTTGGAAGTGTCACCATTGAACATGTGTAGATTTGGAAGTTGGAAGTTGGAAGTGTCACCATTGAACATGTGTGGATTTGGAAGGTGGAAGTTGGAAGTGCAACTATTGAACATGTGTAGATTTGGAAGTTGGAAGTGTCACCATTGAACAAGTGTGGATTTGGAAGTTGGAAGTTGGAAGTGTCACCATTGAACATGTGTGGAATTGGAAGTTGGAGGTTGGAAGTGTCACCATTGAACATGTGTGGATTTGGAAGTTGGAAGCTGGAAGTGTCAACATTGAACATGTGTAGATTTGGAAGTTGGAAGTTGGAAATGTCACCATTGAACATGTGTGGATTTGGAAGTTGGAAGTTGGAAGTGTCACCATTGAACATGTGTAGATGTGGAAGTTGGAAGTGTCACCATTGAACATGTGTGGCTTTGGAAGTTGGAAGTTGGAAGTGTCACCATTGAACATGTATGGATTTGGAAGTTGAAAGTTTTAATTTGCCAGTGTCACCATTGAACATGTGTAGATTTGGAAGTTGGAAGTGTCACCATTGAACATGTGTGGATTTGGAAGTTGGAAGTGTCACCATTGAACATGTGTGGATTTGGAAGTTGGAAGTTGTAATTTGTCAGTGTCACCATTGAACATGTGTAGATTTGGAAGTTGGAAGTTGGAAGTGTCACCATTGAACATGTGTGGATTTGGAAGTTGGAAGTGTCACCATTGAACATGTGTAGATTTGGAAGTTGGAAGTTGGAAGTGTCACCATTGAACATGTGTGGATTTGGAAGGTGGAAGTTGGAAGTGCAACTATTGAACATGTGTAGATTTGGAAGTTGGAAGTGTCACCATTGAAAATGTGTGGATTTGGAAGTTGGAAATTGGAAGTGTCACCATTGAACATGTGTGAATTTGGAAGTTGGAAGTTGGAAGTGTCACCATTGAACATGTGTGGAATTGGAAGTTGGAAGTTGGAAGTGTCACCATTGAACATGTGTGGATTTGGAAGTTGGAAGTTGGAAGTGTCACCATTGAACATGTGTGGATTTGGAAGTTGGAAGTTGGAAGTGTCACCATTGAACATGTGTGGATTTGGAAGTTGGAAGTTGGAAGTGTCACCATTGAACATGTGTAGATTTGGAAGTTGGAAGTGTCACCATTGAACATGTGTAGATTTGGAAGTTGGAAGTTGGAAGTGTCACCATTGAACATGTGTGGATTTGGAAGGTGGAAGTTGGAAGTGCAACTATTGAACATGTGTAGATTTGGAAGTTGGAAGTGTCACCATTGAACAAGTGTGGATTTGGAAGTTGGAAGTTGGAAGTGTCACCATTGAACATGTGTGGAATTGGAAGTTGGAAGTTGGAAGTGTCACCATTGAACATGTGTGGATTTGGAAGTTGGAAGTGTCACCATTGAACATGTGTAGATTTGGAAGTTGGAAGTTGGAAGTGTCACCATTGAACATGTGTTGATTTGGAAGTTGGAAGTTGGAAGTGTCACCATTGAACATGTGTAGATTTGGAAGTTGGAAGTGTCACCATTGAACATGTGTGGATTTGGAAGTTGGAAGTGTCACCATTGAACATGTATGGATTTGGAAGTTGGAAGTTTTAATTTGCCAGTGTCACCATTGAACATGTGTAGATTTGGAAGTTGGAAGTGTCACCATTGAACATGTGTGGATTTGGAAGTTGGAAGTGTCACCATTGAACATGTGTGGATTTGGAAGTTGGAATTGTAACCATTGAACATGTGTAGATTTGGAAGTTGGAAGTTGGAAGTGTCACCATTGAACATGTGTAGATTTGGAAGTTGGAAGTTGGAAGGGTCACCATTGAACATGTGTGGATTTGGAAGTTGGAAGTGTAACCATTGAACATGTGTAGATTTGGAAGTTGGATGTTGGAAGTGTCACCATTGAACATGTGTGGATTTGGAAGGTGGAAGTTGGAAGTGCCACTTTTGAACATGTGCAGATTTGGAAGTTGGAAGTGTCACCATTGTACATGTGTGGATTTGGAAGTTGGAAGTTGGAATTGTCACCATTGAACATGTGCGGATTTGGAAGTTGTAATTTGTCAGTGTCACCATTGAACATGTGTAGATTTGGAAGTTGGAAGTTGGAAGTGTCACCATTGAACATGTGTGGATTTGGAAGTTGGAAGTTGGAAGTGTCACCATTGAACATGTGTGGATTTGGAAGTTGTAATTTGTCAGTATCACCATTGAACATGTGTACATTTGGAATTTGGAAGTTGGAAGTGTCACCATTGAAAATGTGTGGATTTGGAAGTTGGAAGTTGGAAGTGTCACCATTGAACATGTGTGGATTTGGAAGTTGGAAGTTTCACCATTGAACATGTGTAGATTTGGAAGTTGGAGGTTGGATGTTTCACCATTGAGAATGTGTAGATTTGGAAGTTGGAAGTTGGAAGGGTCACCATTGAACATGTGTGGATTTGGAAGTTGGAAGTGTCACCATTGAAGATGTGTAGATTTGGAAGTTGGAAGTTGGAAGTGTCACCATTGAACATGTGTGGATTTGGAAGGTGGAAGTTGGAAGTGCAACTATTGAACATGTGTAGATTTGGAAGTTGGAAGTGTCACCATTGAACATGTGTGGATTTGGAAGTTGGAAATTGGAAGTGTCACCATTGAACATGTGTGAATTTGGAAGTTGGAAGTTGGAAGTGTCACCATTGAACATGTGTGGAATTGGAAGTTGGAAGTGTCACCATTGAACATGTGTGGATTTGGAAGTTGGAAGTTGGAAGTGTCACCATTGAACATGTGTGGATTTGGAAGTTGGAAGTTGGAAGTGTCACCATTGAACATGTGTGGATTTGGAAGTTGGAAGTTGGAAGTGTCACCATTGAACATGTGTAGATTTGGAAGTTGGAAGTGTCACCATTGAACATGTGTAGATTTGGAAGTTGGAAGTTGGAAGTGTCACCATTGAACATGTGTGGATTTGGAAGGTGGAAGTTGGAAGTGCAACTATTGAACATGTGTAGATTTGGAAGTTGGAAGTGTCACCATTGAACAAGTGTGGATTTGGAAGTTGGAAGTTGGAAGTGTCACCATTGAACATGTGTGGAATTGGAAGTTGGAAGTTGGAAGTGTCACCATTGAACATGTGTTGATTTGGAAGTTGGAAGCTGGAAGTGTCAACATTGAACATGTGTAGATTAGGAAGTTGGACGTTGGATGTGTCACCATTGAACATGTGTGGATTTGGAAGTTGGAAGTTGGAAGTGTCACCATTGAACATGTGTAGATTTGGAAGTTGGAAGTGTCACCATTGAACATGTGTGGATTTGGAAGTTGGAAGTGTCACCATTGAACATGTGTGGATTTGGAAGTTGGAATTGTAACCATTGAACATGTGTAGATTTGGAAGTTGGAAGTGTCACCATTGAACATGTGTAGATTTGGAAGTTGGAAGTTGGAAGGGTCACCATTGAACATGTGTGGATTTGGAAGTTGGAAGTGTAACCATTGAACATGTGTAGATTTGGAAGTTGGATGTTGGAAGTGTCACCATTGAACATGTGTGGATTTGGAAGGTGGAAGTTGGAAGTGCCACTATTGAACATGTGCAGATTTGGAAGTTGGAAGTGTCACCATTGTACATGTGTGGATTTGGAAGTTGGAAGTTGGAATTGTCACCATTGAACATGTGCGGATTTGGAAGTTGTAATTTGTCAGTGTCACCATTGAACATGTGTAGATTTGGAAGTTGGAAGTTGGAAGTGTCACCATTGAACATGTGTGGATTTGGAAGTTGGAAGTTGGAAGTGTCACCATTGAAAATGTGTGGATTTGGAAGTTGTAATTTGTCAGTATCACCATTGAACATGTGTACATTTGGAATTTGGAAGTTGGAAGTGTCACCATTGAAAATGTGTGGATTTGGAAGTTGGAAGTTGGAAGTGTCACCATTGAACATGTGTGGATTTGGAAGTTGTAATTTGTCAGTGTCACCATTGAACATGTGTAGATTTGGAAGTTGGAAGTGTCACCATTGAACATGTGTGGATTTGGAAGTTGGAAGTTTCACCATTGAACATGTGTAGATTTGGAAGTTGGAGGTTGGATGTTTCACCATTGAACATGTGTAGATTTGGAAGTTGGAAGTTGGAAGGGTCACCATTGAACATGTGTGGATTTGGAAGTTGGAAGTGTCACCATTGAAGATGTGTAGATTTGGAAGTTGGAAGTTGGAAGTGTCACCTTTGAACATGTGTGGATTTGGAAGGTGGAAGTTGGAGGTGCAACTATTGAACATGTGTAGATTTGGAAGTTGGAAGTGTCTCCATTGAACATTTGTGGATTTGGAAGTAGGAAGTTGGAAGTGTCACCATTGAACATGTGTGGATTTGGAAGTTGGAAGTTGGAAGTGTCACCATTGAACATGTGTGGAATTGGAAGTTGGAAGTTGGAAGTGTCACCATTGAACATGTGTGGATTTGGAAGTTGGAATTTGGAGGTGTCAACATTGAACATGTGTAGATTTGGAAGTTGGAAGTGTCACCATTGAACAAGTGTGGATTTGGAAGTAGGAAGATGGATGTGTCACCATCGAACATGTGTAGATTTGGAAGTTGGTAGTGTCACCATTGAACATGTGTGGATTTGGAAGTTGGAAGTTGGAAGTGTCACCATTGAACATGTGTAGATTTGGAAGTTGGAAGTTGGAAGTGTCACCATTGAACATGTGTAGATTTGGAAGTTGGAAGTTGGAAGGGTCACCATTGAACATGTGTGGATGTGGAAGTTGGAAGTGTAACCATTGAACATGTGTAGATTTGGAAGTTGGAAGTTGGAAGTGTCACCATTGAACATTTGTGGATTTGGAAGTTGGAAGTTGGAATTGTCACCATTGAACATGTGCGGATTTGGAAGTTGTAATTTGTCAGTGTCACCATTGAACATGTGTAGATTTGGAAGTTGGAAGTTGGAAGTGTCACCATTGAACATGTGTGGAGTTGGAAGTTGGAAGTGTCACCATTGAACATGTGTGGATTTGGAAGTTGTAATTTGTCAGTGTCACCATTGAACATGTGTACATTTGGAAGTTGGAAGTTGGAAGTGTCACCATTGAAAATGTGTGGATTTGGAAGTTGGAAGTTGGATGTGTCACCATTGAACATGTGTGGATTTGGATGTTGTAATTTGTCAGTGTCACCATTGAACATGTGCACATTTGGAAGTTGGAAGTTGGAAGATGTCACCATTGAACATGTGTGTATTTGGAAGTTGGAAGTTTCACCATTGAACATGTGTAGATTTGGAAGTTGGAGGTTGGATGTGTCACCATTGAACATGTGTAGATTTGGAAGTTGGAAGGGTCACCATTGAACATGTGTGGATTTGGAAGTTGGAAGTGTCACCATTGAACATGTGTAGATTTGGTAGTTGGAAGTTGGAAGTGTCAACATTGAACATGTGTGGATTTGGAAGGTGGAAGTTGGAAGTGCAACTATTGAACATGTGTAGATTTGGAAGTTGGAAGTGTCACCATTGAACATGTGTGGATTTGGAAGTAGGAAGTTGGAAGTGTCACCATTGAACATGTGTGGATTTGGAAGTTGGAAGTTGGAAGTGTCACCATTGAACATGTGTGGATTTGGTAGTTGGAATTTGGAAGTGTCAACATTGAAAATGTGTAGATTTGGAAGTTGGAAGTGTCACCATTGAACATGTGTGGATTTGGAAGTTGGAAGTGTCACCATTGAACAAGTGTGGATTTGGAAGTTGGAAGTGTCACCATTGAACAAGTGTGGATTTGGAAGTTGGAAGTGTCACCATTGAACATGTGTGGATTTGGAAGTTGGAAGTGTCACCATTGAACATGTGTAGATTTGGAAGTTGGAAGTTGGAAGTGTCACCATTGAACATGTGTGGATTTGGAAGTTGGAAGTGTCACCATTGAACATGTGTAGATTTGGAAGTTGGAAGTTGGAAGTGTCACCATTGAACATGTGTTGATTTGGAAGTTGGAAGTTGGAAATGTCACCATTGAACATGTGTAGATTTGGAAGTTGGAAGTGTCACCATTGAACATGTGTGGATTTGGAAGTTGGAAGGTGGAAGTGTCACCATTGAACATGTATGGATTTGGAAGTTGGAAGTTTTAATTTGCCAGTGTCACCATTGAACATGTGTGGATTTGGAAGTTGGAATTGTAACCATTGAACATGTGTAGATTTGGAAGTTGGAAGTTGGAAGTGTCACCATTGAACATGTGTAGATTTGGAAGTTGGAAGTTGGAAGGGTCACCATTGAACATGTGTGGATTTGGAAGTTGGAAGTGTAACCATTGAACATGTGTAGATTTGGAAGTTGGATGTTGGAAGTGTCACCATTGAACATGTGTGGATTTGGAAGGTGGAAGTTGGAAGTGCCACTTTTGAACATGTGCAGATTTGGAAGTTGGAAGTGTCACCATTGTACATGTGTGGATTTGGAAGTTGGAAGTTGGAATTGTCACCATTGAACATGTGCGGATTTGGAAGTTGTAATTTGTCAGTGTCACCATTGAACATGTGTAGATTTGGAAGTTGGAAGTTGGAAGTGTCACCATTGAACATGTGTGGATTTGGAAGTTGGAAGTTGGAAGTGTCACCATTGAACATGTGTGGATTTGGAAGTTGTAATTTGTCAGTATCACCATTGAACATGTGTACATTTGGAATTTGGAAGTTGGAAGTGTAACCATTGAAAATGTGTGGATTTGGAAGTTGGAAGTTGGAAGTGTCACCATTGAACATGTGTGGATTTGGAAGTTGGAAGTTTCACCATTGAACATGTGTAGATTTGGAAGTTGGAGGTTGGATGTTTCACCATTGAGAATGTGTAGATTTGGAAGTTGGAAGTTGGAAGGGTCACCATTGAACATGTGTGGATTTGGAAGTTGGAAGTGTCACCATTGAAGATGTGTAGATTTGGAAGTTGGAAGTTGGAAGTGTCACCATTGAACATGTGTGGATTTGGAAGGTGGAAGTTGGAAGTGCAACTATTGAACATGTGTAGATTTGGAAGTTGGAAGTGTCACCATTGAACATGTGTGGATTTGGAAGTTGGAAATTGGAAGTGTCACCATTGAACATGTGTGAATTTGGAAGTTGGAAGTTGGAAGTGTCACCATTGAACATGTGTGGAATTGGAAGTTGGAAGTTGGAAGTGTCACCATTGAACATGTGTGGATTTGGAAGTTGGAAGTTGGAAGTGTCACCATTGAACATGTGTGGATTTGGAAGTTGGAAGTTGGAAGTGTCACCATTGAACATGTGTGGATTTGGAAGTTGGAAGTTGGAAGTGTCACCATTGAACATGTGTAGATTTGGAAGTTGGAAGTGTCACCATTGAACATGTGTAGATTTGGAAGTTGGAAGTTGGAAGTGTCACCATTGAACATGTGTGGATTTGGAAGGTGGAAGTTGGAAGTGCAACTATTGAACATGTGTAGATTTGGAAGTTGGAAGTGTCACCATTGAACAAGTGTGGATTTGGAAGTTGGAAGTTGGAAGTGTCACCATTGAACATGTGTGGAATTGGAAGTTGGAAGTTGGAAGTGTCACCATTGAACATGTGTGGATTTGGAAGTTGGAAGCTGGAAGTGTCAACATTGAACATGTGTAGATTAGGAAGTTGGACGTTGGATGTGTCACCATTGAACATGTGTGGATTTGGAAGTTGGAAGTTGGAAGTGTCACCATTGAACATGTGTAGATTTGGAAGTTGGAAGTGTCACCATTGAACATGTGTGGATTTGGAAGTTGGAAGTTGGAAGTGTCACCATTGAACATGTGTGGATTTGGAAGGTGGAAGTTGGAAGTGCCACTATTGAACATGTGCAGATTTGGAAGTTGGAATTGTCACCATTGAACATTTGTGGATTTGGAAGTTGGAAGTTGGAATTGTCACCATTGAACATGTGCGGATTTGGAAGTTGTAATTTGTCAGTGTCACCATTGAACATGTGTAGATTTGGAAGTTGGAAGTTGGAAGTGTCACCATTGAACATGTGTGGAGTTGGAAGTTGGAAGTGTCACCATTGAACATGTGTGGATTTGGAAGTTGTAATTTGTCAGTGTCACCATTGAACATGTGTACATTTGGAAGTTGGAAGTTGGAAGTGTCACCATTGAAAATGTGTGGATTTGGAAGTTGGAAGTTGGATGTGTCACCATTGAACATGTGTGGATTTGGATGTTGTAATTTGTCAGTGTCACCATTGAACATGTGCACATTTGGAAGTTGGAAGTTGGAAGATGTCACCATTGAACATGTGTGTATTTGGAAGTTGGAAGTTTCACCATTGAACATGTGTAGATTTGGAAGTTGGAGGTTGGATGTGTCACCATTGAACATGTGTAGATTTGGAAGTTGGAAGGGTCACCATTGAACATGTGTGGATTTGGAAGTTGGAAGTGTCACCATTGAACATGTGTAGATTTGGTAGTTGGAAGTTGGAAGTGTCAACATTGAACATGTGTGGATTTGGAAGGTGGAAGTTGGAAGTGCAACTATTGAACATGTGTAGATTTGGAAGTTGGAAGTGTCACCATTGAACATGTGTGGATTTGGAAGTAGGAAGTTGGAAGTGTCACCATTGAACATGTGTGGATTTGGAAGTTGGAAGTTGGAAGTGTCACCATTGAACATGTGTGGATTTGGTAGTTGGAATTTGGAAGTGTCAACATTGAACATGTGTAGATTTGGAAGTTGGAAGTGTCACCATTGAACATGTGTGGATTTGGAAGTTGGAAGTTGGAAGTGTCACCATTGAACAAGTGTGGATTTGGAAGTTGGAAGTGTCACCATTGAACATGTGTGGATTTGGAAGTTGGAAGTGTCACCATTGAACATGTGTAGATTTGGAAGTTGGAAGTTGGAAGTGTCACCATTGAACATGTGTGGATTTGGAAGTTGGAAGTGTCACCATTGAACATGTGTAGATTTGGAAGTTGGAAGTTGGAAGTGTCACCATTGAACATGTGTTGATTTGGAAGTTGGAAGTTGGAAGTGTCACCATTGAACATGTGTAGATTTGGAAGTTGGAAGTGTCACCATTGAACATGTGTGGATTTGGAAGTTGGAAGTTGGAAGTGTCACCATTGAACATGTATGGATTTGGAAGTTGGAAGTTTTAATTTGCCAGTGTCACCATTGAACATGTGTAGATTTGGAAGTTGGAAGTGTCACCATTGAACATGTGTGGATTTGGAAGTTGGAAGTGTCACCATTGAACATGTGTGGATTTGGAAGTTGGAATTGTAACCATTGAACATGTGTAGATTTGGAAGTTGGAAGTTGGAAGTGTCACCATTGAACATGTGTAGATTTGGAAGTTGGAAGTTGGAAGGGTCACCATTGAACATGTGTGGATTTGGAAGTTGGAAGTGTAACCATTGAACATGTGTAGATTTGGAAGTTGGATGTTGGAAGTGTCACCATTGAACATGTGTGGATTTGGAAGGTGGAAGTTGGAAGTGCCACTTTTGAACATGTGCAGATTTGGAAGTTGGAAGTGTCACCATTGTACATGTGTGGATTTGGAAGTTGGAAGTTGGAATTGTCACCATTGAACATGTGCGGATTTGGAAGTTGTAATTTGTCAGTGTCACCATTGAACATGTGTAGATTTGGAAGTTGGAAGTTGGAAGTGTCACCATTGAACATGTGTGGATTTGGAAGTTGGAAGTTGGAAGTGTCACCATTGAACATGTGTGGATTTGGAAGTTGTAATTTGTCAGTATCACCATTGAACATGTGTACATTTGGAATTTGGAAGTTGGAAGTGTCACCATTGAAAATGTGTGGATTTGGAAGTTGGAAGTTGGAAGTGTCACCATTGAACATGTGTGGATTTGGAAGTTGGAAGTTTCACCATTGAACATGTGTAGATTTGGAAGTTGGAGGTTGGATGTTTCACCATTGAGAATGTGTAGATTTGGAAGTTGGAAGTTGGAAGGGTCACCATTGAACATGTGTGGATTTGGAAGTTGGAAGTGTCACCATTGAAGATGTGTAGATTTGGAAGTTGGAAGTTGGAAGTGTCACCATTGAACATGTGTGGATTTGGAAGGTGGAAGTTGGAAGTGCAACTATTGAACATGTGTAGATTTGGAAGTTGGAAGTGTCACCATTGAACATGTGTGGATTTGGAAGTTGGAAATTGGAAGTGTCACCATTGAACATGTGTGAATTTGGAAGTTGGAAGTTGGAAGTGTCACCATTGAACATGTGTGGAATTGGAAGTTGGAAGTTGGAAGTGTCACCATTGAACATGTGTGGATTTGGAAGTTGGAAGTTGGAAGTGTCACCATTGAACATGTGTGGATTTGGAAGTTGGAAGTTGGAAGTGTCACCATTGAACATGTGTGGATTTGGAAGTTGGAAGTTGGAAGTGTCACCATTGAACATGTGTAGATTTGGAAGTTGGAAGTGTCACCATTGAACATGTGTAGATTTGGAAGTTGGAAGTTGGAAGTGTCACCATTGAACATGTGTGGATTTGGAAGGTGGAAGTTGGAAGTGCAACTATTGAACATGTGTAGATTTGGAAGTTGGAAGTGTCACCATTGAACAAGTGTGGATTTGGAAGTTGGAAGTTGGAAGTGTCACCATTGAACATGTGTGGAATTGGAAGTTGGAAGTTGGAAGTGTCACCATTGAACATGTGTGGATTTGGAAGTTGGAAGCTGGAAGTGTCAACATTGAACATGTGTAGATTAGGAAGTTGGACGTTGGATGTGTCACCATTGAACATGTGTGGATTTGGAAGTTGGAAGTTGGAAGTGTCACCATTGAACATGTGTAGATTTGGAAGTTGGAAGTGTCACCATTGAACATGTGTGGATTTGGAAGTTGGAAGTTGGAAGTGTCACCATTGAACATGTATGGATTTGGAAGTTGGAAGTTTTAATTTGCCAGTGTCACCATTGAACATGTGTAGATTTGGAAGTTGGAAGTGTCACCATTGAACATGTGTGGATTTGGAAGTTGGAAGTGTCGCCATTGAACATGTGTGGATTTGGAAGTTGGAATTGTAACCATTGAACATGTGTAGATTTGGAAGTTGGAAGTGTCACCATTGAACATGTGTAGATTTGGAAGTTGGAAGTTGGAAGGGTCACCATTGAACATGTGTGGATTTGGAAGTTGGAAGTGTAACCATTGAACATGTGTAGATTTGGAAGTTGGATGTTGGAAGTGTCACCATTGAACATGTGTGGATTTGGAAGGTGGAAGTTGGAAGTGCCACTATTGAACATGTGCAGATTTGGAAGTTGGAAGTGTCACCATTGTACATGTGTGGATTTGGAAGTTGGAAGTTGGAATTGTCACCATTGAACATGTGCGGATTTGGAAGTTGTAATTTGTCAGTGTCACCATTGAACATGTGTAGATTTGGAAGTTGGAAGTTGGAAGTGTCACCATTGAACATGTGTGGATTTGGAAGTTGGAAGTTGGAAGTGTCACCATTGAAAATGTGTGGATTTGGAAGTTGTAATTTGTCAGTATCACCATTGAACATGTGTACATTTGGAATTTGGAAGTTGGAAGTGTCACCATTGAAAATGTGTGGATTTGGAAGTTGGAAGTTGGAAGTGTCACCATTGAACATGTGTGGATTTGGAAGTTGTAATTTGTCAGTGTCACCATTGAACATGTGTAGATTTGGAAGTTGGAAGTGTCACCATTGAACATGTGTGGATTTGGAAGTTGGAAGTTTCACCATTGAACATGTGTAGATTTGGAAGTTGGAGGTTGGATGTTTCACCATTGAACATGTGTAGATTTGGAAGTTGGAAGTTGGAAGGGTCACCATTGAACATGTGTGGATTTGGAAGTTGGAAGTGTCACCATTGAAGATGTGTAGATTTGGAAGTTGGAAGTTGGAAGTGTCACCTTTGAACATGTGTGGATTTGGAAGGTGGAAGTTGGAAGTGCAACTATTGAACATGTGTAGATTTGGAAGTTGGAAGTGTCTCCATTGAACATGTGTGGATTTGGAAGTAGGAAGTTGGAAGTGTCACCATTGAACATGTGTGGATTTGGAAGTTGGAAGTTGGAAGTGTCACCATTGAACATGTGTGGAATTGGAAGTTGGAAGTTGGAAATGTCACCATTGAACATGTGTGGATTTGGAAGTTGGAATTTGGAAGTGTCAACATTGAACATGTGTAGATTTGGAAGTTGGAAGTGTCACCATTGAACAATTGTGGATTTGGAAGTAGGAAGATGGAAGTGTCACCATCGAACATGTGTAGATTTGGAAGTTGGTAGTGTCACCATTGAACATGTGTGGATTTGGAAGTTGGAAGTTGGAAGTGTCACCATTGAACATGTGTAGATTTGGAAGTTGGAAGTTGGAAGTGTCACCATTGAACATGTGTAGATTTGGAAGTTGGAAGTTGGAAGGGTCACCATTGAACATGTGTAGATTTGGAAGTTGGAAGTTGGAAGGGTCACCATTGAACATGTGTGGATGTGGAAGTTGGAAGTGTAACCATTGAACATGTGTAGATTTGGAAGTTGGAAGTTGGAAGTGTCACCATTGAACATGTGTGGATTTGGAAGGTGGAAGTTGGAAGTGCCACTATTGAACATGTGCAGATTTGGAAGTTGGAAGTGTCACCATTGAACATTTGTGGATTTGGAAGTTGGAAGTTGGAATTGTCACCATTGAACATGTGCGGATTTGGAAGTTGTAATTTGTCAGTGTCACCATTGAACATGTGTACATTTGGAAGTTGGAAGTTGGAAGATGTCACCATTGAACATGTGTGTATTTGGAAGTTGGAAGTTTCACCATTGAACATGTGTAGATTTGGAAGTTGGAGGTTGGATGTGTCACCATTGAACATGTGTAGATTTGGAAGTTGGAAGGGTCACCATTGAACATGTGTGGATTTGGAAGTTGGAAGTGTCACCATTGAACATGTGTAGATTTGGTAGTTGGAAGTTGGAAGTGTCAACATTGAACATGTGTGGATTTGGAAGGTGGAAGTTGGAAGTGCAACTATTGAACATGTGTAGATTTGGAAGTTGGAAGTGTCACCATTGAACATGTGTGGATTTGGAAGTAGGAAGTTGGAAGTGTCACCATTGAACATGTGTGGATTTGGAAGTTGGAAGTTGGAAGTGTCACCATTGAACATGTGTGGATTTGGTAGTTGGAATTTGGAAGTGTCAACATTGAACATGTGTAGATTTGGAAGTTGGAAGTGTCACCATTGAACATGTGTGGATTTGGAAGTTGGAAGTTGGAAGTGTCACCATTGAACAAGTGTGGATTTGGAAGTTGGAAGTGTCACCATTGAACATGTGTGGATTTGGAAGTTGGAAGTGTCACCATTGAACATGTGTAGATTTGGAAGTTGGAAGTTGGAAGTGTCACCATTGAACATGTGTAGATTTGGAAGTTGGAAGTTGGAAGGGTCACCATTGAACATGTGTGGATTTGGAAGTTGGAAGTGTTACCATTGAACATGTGTAGATTTGGAAGTTGGAAGTTGGAAGTGTCACCATTGAACATGTGTGGATTTGGAAGGTGGAAGTTGGAAGTGCCACTATTGAACATGTGCAGATTTGGAAGTTGTAAGTGTCACCATTGAACATGTGTGGATTTGGAAGTTGGAAGTGTCACCATTGAACATGTGTAGATTTGGAAGTTGGAAGTTGGAAGTGTCACCATTGAACATGTGTGGATTTGGAAGTTGGAAGTTGGAAGTGTCACCATTGAACATGTGTGGAGTTGGAAGTTGGATGTGTCACCATTGAACATGTGCGGATTTGGAAGTTGTAATTTGTCAGTGTCACCATTGAACATGTGTAGATTTGGAAGTTGGAAGTTGGAAGTGTCACCATTGAACATGTGTGGATTTGGAAGTTGGAAGTTCGAAGTGTCACCATTGAACATGTGCGGATTTGGAAGTTGTAATTTGTCAGTGTCACCATTGAACATGTGTACATTTGGAAGTTGGAAGTGTCACCATTGAACATGTGTGGATTTTGAAGTTGGAAGTGTCACCATTGAACATGTGTAGATTTGGAAGTTGGAAGTCTGAAGTTTCACCATTGAACATGTGTAGATTTGGAAGTTGGCAATTGGAAGTGTCACCATTGAACATGTGTGGATTTGGAAGGTGGAAGTTGGAAGTGCCACTATTGAACATGTGTAGATTTGGAAGTTGGAAGTGTCACCATTGAACATGTGTGGATTCGGATGTTGGAAGTTGGAAGTGTCACCATTGAACATGTGTGGATTTGGAAGTTGGAAGTTGTAATTTGCCAGTGTCACCATTGAACATGTGTAGATTTAAAAGTTGGAAGTGTCACCATTGAACATGTGTGGATTTGGATGTTGGAAGTTGTAATTTGTCAGTGTCACCATTGAACATGTGTCGATTTGGAAGTTGGAAGTGTCACCATTTAACATGTGTGGATTTGGAAGTTGGAAGTTGGAAGTGTCACCATTGAACATGTGTGGATTTGGAAGTTGGAAGTTGGAAGTGTCACCATTTAATATGTGTGGATTTGGAAGTTGGAAGTTGGAAGTGTCACCATTGAACATGTGTAGATTTGGAAGTTGGAAGTGTCACCATTGAATATGTGTGGATTTGGAAGTTGGAAGTTGTAATTTGTCAGTGTCACCATTGAACATGTGTAGATTTGGAAGTTGTAAGTTGTAAGTGTCACCATTGAACATGTGTGGATTTGGAAGTTGGAAGTTGGAAGTGTCACCATTGAACGTGTGTGGATTTGGAAGTTGTAATTTGTCAGTGTCACCATTGAACATGTGTAGAGTTGGAAGTTGGAAGTGTCACCATTGAACATATGTGTATTTGGAAGTTGGAAGTGTCACCATTGAACATGTGTGGATTTGGAAGTTGGAAGTTTTAATTTGTCAGTGTCACCATTGAACATGTGTAGATTTGGAAGTTGGAAGTTGGAAGTGTCACAATTGAACATGTGTGGATTTGGAAGTTGGAAGTTGTATTTTGTCAGTGTCACCATTGAACATGTGTAGATTTGGAAGTTGGAAGTGTCACCATTGAACATGTGTAGATTTGGAAGTTGGAAGTGTCACCATTGAACATGTGTGGAATTGGAAGTTGGAAGTTTTACTCTTTGTCAGTGTCACCATTGAACATGTGTAGATTTGGACGTTGGAAGTTGGAAGTGTCACCATTGAACATGTTTGGATTTGGAAGGTGGAAGTTGGAAGTGTCACTATTGAACATGTGTAGATGTGGAAGTTGGAAGTTGGAAGTATCACCATTGAACATGTGTGGATTTGGAAGTTGGAATTTGTAATTTTTCAGTGTCACCGTTGAACATGTGTAGATTTGGAAGTTGGAAGTGTCACCATTGAACATGTGTGGATTTGTAAGTTGGAAGTTTTACTTTTTGTCAGTGTCACCATTGAGCATGTGTAGATTTGGAAGTTGGAAGTTGTAATTTGCCAGTGTCACCACTGAACATGTGTAGATTCGAAAGTTGGAAGTGTTACCATTGAACATGTGTGGATTTCGAAGTTGGAAGTTTTACTCTTTGTCAGTGTCACCATTGAACATGGGTAGATTTGGAAGTTGGAAGTTGTAATTCGTCAGTGTCACTATTGAACATGTGTAGATTTTGAAGTTGGAAGTTTGACTTTTTGTCAGTGTCACAATTGAACATGTGTAGATTTGGAAGTTGTAATTTGTCAGTGTCAAATGTATGTCATTCATTAGGGTTCCATGAAAGAGGCAGTTAACTATAACGTAATTATGTATTTATTACATCTATTCGATGACAACACGCCCACTGTAAAAACCGAGTTGTGCGTTGGATTAGGCTCACCCAGACCTTAAAATGGTATATATATTATTCATTATGGTTGTATGGAAGAGGGCGTTCAACTATATACGGTTTATAAATCAACAGGACAAAATGGACTCCACTTGGTGCAGAGAAACATAGCATTTTTTTTAACACACCAAAATCTACAGGGTTTTATGCATATTCTATATATGATGTGTGGTGAGATTAATGAGATCATAATTATTAATTATTAAAAATGTCACTTCAAATGTCAGTATCTTGCCTTTGATGGGTGTTAAATGAACAGCAAATCAACAGACATAGGCTTATTTGAAAGAGGTGTTTACACTTATTTCATTTAAGAACATTATGTTGAATTAGTAGCCCTACATATAGTATTTCCTATCGTGTGTGTATGTATGTATGTATGTATGTATGTATGTATGTATGTATGTATGTATGTATGTATGTATATATATATATGTGTATATATATATATATATGTATATATATGTATATATATATATATATGTATATATATATATGTATATATATATATATATATATACATACACACACACATATCATTCAATATGTTTGTATGGAATAGGGCGTTCAACTATAAACAAATTATAAATCAACAGGACAAAATGGACGCCTTTTGGTGCAGACTAAGAGCAATTATTTTATTTTTCTCCACTGTCCCATTGGCTCAGCACATAGAGCGTGTGTTAATTAGGCCTCGTCTTGAAAGCAGAGACCCGTGATCGTTTCCTGGCAATGACCTTCCAAATTCCGACTTCCAAATCTACCTATGTTGAATGGTGAGACTAAGTCTTTAGTAAACGAATAAACTAAACTATAAACAAATTATAAATAAACAAGTATTTATAATTTGTCAAAATCAAAACATTGAAACACACCAACATCTAGAGGGTTTTATGTATATCCTATATATAATATGTGTTGAGATTAATTTGACCATAATTATTCCTAATTTAAAATGTCACTTCAAATGTCAGTATCTTGCCTTTGATGGGTGTTAACCAATTTTCACCACCTGCTGCGCGGCGCAACATTGTACAATGTTGCTCCGCTCAGCAGGTGCTGTGCGGCGCAACATTGTATCTACTAGATACAATGTTGGGCCACACAGCAGCCGGTACAAATGGGTCAAATGAACAGCAAATCAACAGACATAGGCTTATTTGAAAGAGGTCTTTACACTTATGTCATTTAAGAACATTATTTTGAATTAGGAGCCCTACATAAAGTATCTCCTATCGAGTGAGTGTGTATATATATATATATATATATATATATATAAATTATAAATCAACAGGACAAAATGGACGCCTTTTGGTGCAGACTAAGGTGCAGACTAAGGTCCTATTGGCTCAGCACATACAGCGTGTGTTAATTAGGCCTCGTCTTGAAAGCAGAGACCCGGGTTCGTTTCCTGGCAGTGACCTTCCAAATTCCGACTTCCAACTCTACATATGTTGAATGGTGAGACTAAGTCTTTAGTAAACGAATAAACTAAACTATACTACCCAAGAGTAGGCTACTCTATTTGGAAGGCCTTACTTGACCTATTGACATTTGGGAAGCGTGCAACGGTGCCGCTCTGCCATCTTAAGAGGCTGAAGCATCAAACTTATAGCCAAAAGAGAAGGCTGTTGGTGCTACAACATACCTCAAGCTTGGACAGAAAAACCTTTTCCTTGGCTTTTTATAGAGGGTGAAAGGTGCTTCCAAAAGGCAATTCTAATTGAATGGGGAAAACCCTAACCTACTAATTTTGTGACCTTTCGAGATAGCGAGTGGTTCCAAAACGCATTCATGCGTCCCCATTGTTCCCATGAAAGACATATCCGAGAGTCGGCCTGTTTGACCCAACAGAAAAAAAATTCCCTGTTTAGTTCCACTTCCAGATTGGGTACTCCACTCATTTTGGAAGGCCTTTCTTGACCTATTGACATTTGGGAAGCGTGCAACGGTGCCGCTCTGCCATCTTAAGAGGCTGAAGCATCAAACTTATAGCCAAAAGAGAAGGCTGTCGGTGCTACAAAATACCTCAAGCTCGGACAGAAAAACCTTTTCCTTGGCTTTTTATAGAGGGTGAAAGGTGCTTCCAAAAGGCAATTCTAAGTGAATGGGGAAAACCCTAACCTACTAATTTTGTGACCTGTCGAGATAGCGAGTGGTTCCAAAACGCATACATACGTCCCAACTGTTCCCATGAACAACATATCCGAGAGTCGGCCTTTTTGAACCAACAGAAAAAAAAATTCCTTGTTAAGGTCACTTTTTCTATCAGAACTACTCAGAAGTGTAACCCCCAAGTGCTTCTCGATCAGCCTTTGGTCAAGAGACCAATTAAGAGACAGCAAGGTGTCACCGCCCCGAGACTTGACAAGCTTTTCAGAGGGTCTGACTGGGACCTCCACTCCGAATCTCAGCCCTCTAGGACCTCGGGGTCGCCATTCCTAACCCTAACCCCTCCCCCGAAATGTCAACTTTGAACCCTTATAACTTTGTGAAAGAAAGGCCTAGAGGAATGAGGCCAAGTGTTTTGGAAAGGTCTGAATGAGCTCTTTCCAGCATATGTGATCATCAACAGAAGGCACTATTTCTTGATATAGAAATTAAATTTGGAACACTTTGCGAAACAAAAAGTTTAATTGGACTCTGCAGGCGTGTTCGCCATCCCTGAACTAGCTCAGTGTCTTATTTTGGGGCATTTCTGTTGTTTGATTGTGGAATGGTAGTCACTTCCAGATTCGGTACCCCTCTCCTTTTGGAAGCGGGGATAAACCATGAATGATTTCTGAAAAGGAGCCATTTCCTCTGCAGACGCGTTCACCATCCCTAAAATAGGCCAGAATCTTATTTTGGGGCAGTTCTGTCTTTTCATTGTGGAACGGTAGACACTTCCAGATTGGGTACTGCACTCTTTTTGGAAGCCCTTAGACATTTTGGAAGCCTTCAGCCTTGCCACTCGGCCATCTTAAGAGACTGAAGCACCAAACTTATACCCAAAAGAGATGGCTGTTGATGCTACACCATACATCAAGCTCAGAAAGAAAGAGCTTTTCTTTGGTCTTTTGGAGAGGCTGAAAGGTGCTTCCAAAAGCCACTTTGAACCCTTATAACCTTTTGAAAGAAAGGCCTAGAGGAGTGAGGCCAAGTGTTTTGGAATGGTCTGAACGAACGTTTTCCAGCATATGTCATCATCAATAGAAGGCACTATTTCTTGATATAGAAATTAAATTTGGAATACTTTGTGAAACTATAGGTTAAATTGGACGCTGCAGACGCGTTCACCATCCCTGACATAGCCCAGTGTCTTATTTTGGTGCAATTCTGTTGTTTCATTGTGGAACGGTAGACACTTCCAGATTGGGTACTCCACTCTTTTTGGAAGGCCTTACTTGACCTATTGACATTTGGGAAGCGTGCAACGGTGCCGCTCTGCCATCTTAAGAGGCTGAAGCATCAAACTTATAGCCAAAAGAGAAGGCTGTTGGTGCTACAACATACCTCAAGCTCGGACAGAAAAACCCTTTCCTTGGCTTTTTATAGAGGGTGAAAGGTGCTTCCAAAAGGCAATTCTAAGTGAATGGGGAAAACCCTAACCTACTAATTTTGTGACCTTTCGAGATAGCGAGTGGTTCCAAAACGCATACACACCTCCCAACTGTTCCCATGAACAACATATCCGAGAGTCGGCTTTTTTGACCCAACAGAAAAAAAAAATCCTTGTTAAGGTCACTTTTTCTATCAGAACTACTCAGAAGTGTAACCCCCAAGTGCTTCTGGATCAGCCTTTGGTCAAGAGACCAATTAAGAGACAGCAAGGTGTCACCGCCCCGAGACTTGACAAGCTTTTCAGAGGGTCTGACTGGGACCTCCACTCCAAATCTCAGCCCTCTAGGACCTCGGGGTCGCCATTCCTAACCCTAACCCCTCCCCCGAAATGTCAACTTTGAACCCTTATAACTTTGTGAAAGAAAGGCCTAGAGGAATGAGGCCAAGTGTTTTGGAAAGGTCTGAATGAGCTCTTTCCAGCATATGTGATCATCAACAGAAGGCACTATTTCTTGATATAGAAATTAAATTTGGAACACTTTGCGAAACAAAAAGTTTAATTGGACTCTGCAGGCGTGTTCGCCATCCGTGATATAGCCCAGTGTCTTATTTTGGGGAATTTCTGTTGTTTGATTGTGGAATGGTAGTCACTTCCAGATTCGGTACCCCTCTCCTTTTGGAAGCGGGGATAAACCATGAATGATTTCTGAAAAGGAGCCATTTCCTCTGCAGACGCGTTCGCCATCCCTAAAATAGGCCAGAATCTTAATTTGGGGCAGTTCTGTCTTTTCATTGTGGAACGGTAGACACTTCCAGATTGGGTACTGCACTCTTTTTGGAAGCCCTTAGACATTTTGGAAGCCTTCAGCCTTGCCACTCGGCCATCTTAAGAGACTGAAGCACCAAACTTATACCCAAAAGAGATGGCTGTTGATGCTACACCATACATCAAGCTCAGAAAGAAAGAGCTTTTCTTTGGTCTTTTGGAGAGGCTGAAAGGTGCTTCCAATAGCCACTTTGAACCCTTATAAGCTTTTGAAAGAAAGGCCTAGAGGAGTGAGGCCAAGTGTTTTGGAATGGTCTGAAAGAGCGTTTTCCAGCATATGTCATCATCAATAGAAGGCACTATTTCTTGATATAGAAATTAAATTTGGAATACTTTGTGAAACTATAGGTTAAATTGGACGCTGCAGACGCGTTCACCATCCCTGACATAGCCCAGTGTCTTATTTTGGTGCAATTCTGTTGTTTCATTGTGGAACGGTAGACACTTCCACATTGGGTATTCCACTCTTTTTGGAAGGCCTTACTTGACCTATTGACATTATGGAAGCGTGCAACGGTGCCGCTCTGCCATCTTAAGAGGCTGAAGCATCAAACTTATAGCCAAAAGAGAAGGCTGTTGGTGCTACAACATACCTCAAGCTTGGACAGAAAAACCTTTTCCTTGGCTTTTTATAGAGGGTGAAAGGTGCTTCCAAAAGGCAATTCTAATTGAATGGGGAAAACCCTAACCTACTAATTTTGTGACCTTTCGAGATAGTGAGTGGTTCCAAAACGCATTCATGCGTCCCCATTGTTCCCATGAAAGACATATCCGAGAGTCGGCCTGTTTGACCCAACAGAAAAAAAATTCCCTGTTTAGTTCCACTTCCAGATTGGGTACTCCACTCATTTTGGAAGGCCTTTCTTGACCTATTGACATTTGGGAAGCGTGCAACGGTGCCGCTCTGCCATCTTAAGAGGCTGAAGCATCAAACTTATAGCCAAAAGAGAAGGCTGTCGGTGCTACAAAATACCTCAAGCTCGGACAGAAAAACCTTTTCCTTGGCTTTTTATAGAGGGTGAAAGGTGCTTCCAAAAGGCAATTCTAAGTGAATGGGGAAAACCCTAACCTACTAATTTTGTGACCTGTCGAGATAGCGAGTGGTTCCAAAACGCATACATACGTCCCAACTGTTCCCATGAACAACATATCCGAGAGTCGGCCTTTTTGACCCAACAGAAAAAAAAATTCCTTGTTAAGGTCACTTTTTCTATCAGAACTACTAAGAAGTGTAACCCCCAAGTGCTTCTTGATCAGCCTTTGGTCAAGAGACCAATTAAGAGACAGCAAGGTGTCACCGCTCCGAGACTTGACAAGCTTTTCAGAGGGTCTGACTGGGACCTCCACTCCGAATCTCAGCCCTCTAGGACCTCGGGGTCGCCATTCCTAACCCTAACCCCTCCCCCGAAATGTCAACTTTGAACCCTTATAACTTTGTGAAAGAAAGGCCTAGAGGAATGAGGCCAAGTGTTTTGGAAAGGTCTGAATGAGCTCTTTCCAGCATATGTGATCATCAACAGAAGGCACTATTTCTTGATATAGAAATTAAATTTGGAACACTTTGCGAAACAAAAAGTTTAATTGGACTCTGCAGGCGTGTTCGCCATCCCTGAAATAGCCCAGTGTCTTATTTTGGGGCATTTCTGTTGTTTGATTGTGGAATGGTAGTCACTTCCAGATTCGGTACCCCTCTCCTTTTGGAAGCGGGGATAAACCATGAATGATTTCTGAAAAGGAGCCATTTCCTCTGCAGACGCGTTCGCCATCCCTAAAATAGGCCAGAATCTTATTTTGGGGCAGTTCTGTCTTTTCATTGTGGAACGGTAGACACTTCCAGATTGGGTACTGCACTCTTTTTGGAAGCCCTTAGACATTTTGGAAGCCTTCAGCCTTGCCACTCGGCCATCTTAAGAGACTGAAGCACCAAACTTATACCCAAAAGAGATGGCTGTTGATGCTACACCATACATCAAGCTCAGAAAGAAAGAGCTTTTCTTTGGTCTTTTGGAGAGGCTGAAAGGTGCTTCTAAAAGCCACTTTGAACCCTTATAACCTTTTGAAAGAAAGGCCTAGAGGAGTGAGGCCAAGTGTTTTGGAATGGTCTGAACGAGCGTTTTCCAGCATATGTCATCATCAATAGAAGGCACTATTTCTTGATATAGAAATTAAATTTGGAATACTTTGTGAAACTATAGGTTAAATTGGACGCTGCAGACGCGTTCACCATCCCTGACATAGCCCAGTGTCTTATTTTGGTGCAATTCTGTTGTTTCATTGTGGAAAGGTAGACACTTCCACATTGGGTATTCCACTCTTTTTGGAAGGCCTTACTTGACCTATTGACATTATGGAAGCGTGCAACGGTGCCGCTCTGCCATCTTAAGAGGCTGAAGCATCAAACTTATAGCCAAAAGAGAAGGCTGTTGGTGCTACAACATACCTCAAGCTCGGACAGAAAAACCCTTTCCTTGGCTTTTTATAGAGGGTGAAAGGTGCTTCCAAAAGGCAATTCTAATTGAATGGGGAAAACCCTAACCTACTAATTTTGTGACCTTTCGAGATAGCGAGTGGTTCCAAAACGCATACACACGTCCCAACTGTTCCCATGAACAACATATCCGAGAGTCGGCCTTTTTGACCCAACAGAAAAAAAAATTCCTTGTTAAGGTCACTTTTTCTATCAGAACTACTCAGAAGTGTAACCCCCAAGTGCTTCTCGATCAGCCTTTGGTCAAGAGACCAATTAAGAGACAGCAAGGTGTCACCGCCCCGAGACTTGACAAGCTTTTCAGAGGGTCTGACTGGGACCTCCACTCCAAATCTCAGCCCTCTAGGACCTCGGGGTCGCCATTCCTAACCCTAACCCCTCCCCCGAAATGTCAACTTTGAACCCTTATAACTTTGTGAAAGAAAGGCCTAGAGGAATGAGGCCAAGTGTTTTGGAAAGGTCTGAATGAGCTCTTTCCAGCATATTTGATCATCAACAGAGGCACTATTTCTTGATATAGAAATTAAATTTGGAACACTTTGCGAAACAAAAAAGTTTAATTGGACTCTGCAGGCGTGTTCGCCATCCCTGAACTAGCCCAGTGTCTTATTTTGGGGCATTTCTGTTGTTTGATTGTGGAATGGTAGTCACTTCCAGATTCGGTACCCCTCTCCTTTTGGAAGCGGGGATAAACCATGAATGATTTCTGAAAAGGAGCCATTTCCTCTGCAGATTCATTCGCCATCCCTAAAATACGCCAGAATCTTAATTTGGGGCAGTTCTGTCTTTTCATTGTGGAACGGTAGACACTTCCAGATTGGGTACTGCACTCTTTTTGGAAGCCCTTAGACATTTTGGAAGCCTTCAGCCTTGCCACTCGACCATCTTAAGAGACTGAAGCACCAAACTTATACCCAAAAGAGATGGCTGTTGATGCTACACCATACATCAAGCTCAGAAAGAAAGAGCTTTTCTTTGGTCTTTTGGAGAGGCTGAAAGGTGCTTCCAATAGCCACTTTGAACCCTTATAAGCTTTTGAAAGAAAGGCCTAGAGGAGTGAGGCCAAGTGTTTTGGAATGGTCTGAACGAGCGTTTTCCAGCATATGTCATCATCAATAGAAGGCACTATTTCTTGATATAGAAATTAAATTTGGAATACTTTGTGAAACTATAGGTTAAATTGGACGCTGCAGACGCGTTCACCATCCCTGACATAGCCCAGTGTCTTATTTTGGTGCAATTCTGTTGTTTCATTGTGGAACGGTAGACACTTCCACATTGGGTATTCCACTCTTTTTGGAAGGCCTTACTTGACCTATTGACATTATGGAAGCGTGCAACGGTGCCGCTCTGCCATCTTAAGAGGCTGAATCATCAAACTTATAGCCAAAAGAGAAGGCTGTTGGTGCTACAACATACCTCAAGCTTGGACAGAAAAACCTTTTCCTTGGCTTTTTATAGAGGGTGAAAGTTGCTTCCAAAAGGCAATTCTAATTGAATGGGGAAAACCCTAACCTACTAATTTTGTGACCTTTCGAGATAGCGAGTGGTTCCAAAACGCATTCATGCGTCCCCATTGTTCCCATGAAAGACATATCCGAGAGTCGGCCTGTTTGACCCAACAGAAAAAAAAATTCCTTGTTAAGGTCACTTTTTCTATCAGAACTACTCAGAAGTGTAACCCCCAAGTGCTTCTCGATCAGCTTTTGGTCAAGAGACCAATTAAGAGACAGCAAGGTGTCACCGCCCTGAGACTTGACAAGCTTTTCAGAGGGTCTGACTGGGACCTCCACTCCAAATCTCAGCCCTCTAGGACCTCGGGGTCGCCATTCCTAACCCTAACCCCTCCCCCGAAATGTCAACTTTGAACCCTTATAACTTTGTGAAAGAAAGGCCTAGAGGAATGAGGCCAAGTGTTTTGGAAAGGTCTGAATGAGCTCTTTCCAGCATATGTGATCATCAACAGAAGGCACTATTTCTTGATATAGAAATTAAATTTGGAACACTTTGCGAAACAAAAAGTTTAATTGGACTCTGCAGGCGTGTTCGCCATCCCTGAAATAGCCCAGTGTCTTATTTTGGGGCATTTCTGTTGTTTGATTGTGGAATGGTAGTCACTTCCAGATTCGGTACCCCTCTCCTTTTGGAAGCGGGGATAAACCATGAATGATTTCTGAAAAGGAGCCATTTCCTCTGCAGACGCGTTCGCCATCCCTAAAATAGGCCAGAATCTTAATTTGGGGCAGTTCTGTCTTTTCATTGTGGAACGGTAGACACTTCCAGATTGGGTACTGCACTCTTTTTGGAAGCCCTTAGACATTTTGGAAGCCTTCAGCCTTGCCACTCGGCCATCTTAAGAGACTGAAGCACCAAACTTATACCCAAAAGAGATGGCTGTTGATGCTACACCATACATCAAGCTCAGAAAGAAAGAGCTTTTCTTTGGTCTTTTGGAGAGGCTGAAAGGTGCTTCCAATAGCCACTTTGAACCCTTATAAGCTTTTGAAAGAAAGGCCTAGAGGAGTGAGGCCAAGTGTTTTGGAATGGTCTGAAAGAGCGTTTTCCAGCATATGTCATCATCAATAGAAGGCACTATTTCTTGATATAGAAATTAAATTTGGAATACTTTGTGAAACTATAGGTTAAATTGGACGCTGCAGACGCGTTCACCATCCCTGACATAGCCCAGTGTCTTATTTTGGTGCAATTCTGTTGTTTCATTGTGGAACGGTAGACACTTCCACATTGGGTATTCCACTCTTTTTGGAAGGCCTTACTTGACCTATTGACATTATGGAAGCGTGCAACGGTGCCGCTCTGCCATCTTAAGAGGCTGAAGCATCAAACTTATAGCCAAAAGAGAAGGCTGTTGGTGCTACAACATACCTCAAGCTTGGACAGAAAAACCTTTTCCTTGGCTTTTTATAGAGGGTGAAAGGTGCTTCCAAAAGGCAATTCTAATTGAATGGGGAAAACCCTAACCTACTAATTTTGTGACCTTTCGAGATAGCGAGTGGTTCCAAAACGCATTCATGCGTCCCCATTGTTCCCATGAAAGACATATCCGAGAGTCGGCCTGTTTGACCCAACAGAAAAAAAATTCCCTGTTTAGTTCCACTTCCAGATTGGGTACTCCACTCATTTTGGAAGGCCTTTCTTGACCTATTGACATTTGGGAAGCGTGCAACGGTGCCGCTCTGCCATCTTAAGAGGCTGAAGCATCAAACTTATAGCCAAAAGAGAAGGCTGTCGGTGCTACAAAATACCTCAAGCTCGGACAGAAAAACCTTTTCCTTGGCTTTTTATAGAGGGTGAAATGTGCTTCCAAAAGGCAATTCTAAGTGAATGGGGAAAACCCTAACCTACTAATTTTGTGACCTGTCGAGATAGCGAGTGGTTCCAAAACGCATACATACGTCCCAACTGTTCCCATGAACAACATATCCGAGAGTCGGCCTTTTTGACCCAACAGAAAAAAAAATTCCTTGTTAAGGTCACTTTTTCTATCAGAACTACTAAGAAGTGTAACCCCCAAGTGCTTCTTGATCAGCCTTTGGTCAAGAGACCAATTAAGAGACAGCAAGGTGTCACCGCTCCGAGACTTGACAAGCTTTTCAGAGGGTCTGACTGGGACCTCCACTCCGAATCTCAGCCCTCTAGGACCTCGGGGTCGCCATTCCTAACCCTAACCCCTCCCCCGAAATGTCAACTTTGAACCCTTATAACTTTGTGAAAGAAAGGCCTAGAGGAATGAGGCCAAGTGTTTTGGAAAGGTCTGAATGAGCTCTTTCCAGCATATGTGATCATCAACAGAAGGCACTATTTCTTGATATAGAAATTAAATTTGGAACACTTTGCGAAACAAAAAGTTTAATTGGACTCTGCAGGCGTGTTCGCCATCCCTGAAATAGCCCAGTGTCTTATTTTGGGGCATTTCTGTTGTTTGATTGTGGAATGGTAGTCACTTCCAGATTCGGTACCCCTCTCCTTTTGGAAGCGGGGATAAACCATGAATGATTTCTGAAAAGGAGCCATTTCCTCTGCAGACGCGTTCACCATCCCTATAATAGGCCAGAATCTTAATTTGGGGCAGTTCTGTCTTTTCATTGTGGAACGGTAGACACTTCCAGATTGGGTACTGCACTCTTTTTGGAAGCCCTTAGACATTTTGGAAGCCTTCAGCCTTGCCACTCGGCCATCTTAAGAGACTGAAGCACCAAACTTATACCCAAAAGAGATGGCTGTTGATGCTACACCATACATCAAGCTCAGAAAGAAAGAGCTTTTCTTTGGTCTTTTGGAGAGGCTGAAAGGTGCTTCCAATAGCCACTTTGAACCCTTATAAGCTTTTGAAAGAAAGGCCTAGAGGAGTGAGGCCAAGTGTTTTGGAATGGTCTGAAAGAGCGTTTTCCAGCATATGTCATCATCAATAGAAGGCACTATTTCTTGATATAGAAATTAAATTTGGAATACTTTGTGAAACTATAGGTTAAATTGGACGCTGCAGACGCGTTCACCATCCCTGACATAGCCCAGTGTCTTATTTTGGTGCAATTCTGTTGTTTCATTGTGGAACGGTAGACACTTCCACATTGGGTATTCCACTCTTTTTGGAAGGCCTTACTTGACCTATTGACATTATGGAAGCGTGCAACGGTGCCGCTCTGCCATCTTAAGAGGCTGAAGCATCAAACTTATAGCCAAAAGAGAAGGCTGTTGGTGCTACAACATACCTCAAGCTTGGACAGAAAAACCTTTTCCTTGGCTTTTTATAGAGGGTGAAAGGTGCTTCCAAAAGGCAATTCTAATTGAATGGGGAAAACCCTAACCTACTAATTTTGTGACCTTTCGAGATAGCGAGTGGTTCCAAAACGCATACACACGTCCCAACTGTTCCCATGAACAACATATCCGAGAGTCGGCCTTTTTGACCCAACAGAAAAAAAAATTCCTTGTTAAGGTCACTTTTTCTATCAGAACTACTCAGAAGTGTAACCCCCAAGTGCTTCTCGATCAGCCTTTGGTCAAGAGACCAATTAAGAGACAGCAAGGTGTCACCGCCCCGAGACTTGACAAGCTTTTCAGAGGGTCTGACTGGGACCTCCACTCCAAATCTCAGCCCTCTAGGACCTCGGGGTCGCCATTCCTAACCCTAACCCCTCCCCCGAAATGTCAACTTTGAACCCTTATAACTTTGTGAAAGAAAGGCCTAGAGGAATGAGGCCAAGTGTTTTGGAAAGGTCTGAATGAGCTCTTTCCAGCATATTTGATCATCAACAGAGGCACTATTTCTTGATATAGAAATTAAATTTGGAACACTTTGCGAAACAAAAAAGTTTAATTGGACTCTGCAGGCGTGTTCGCCATCCCTGAACTAGCCCAGTGTCTTATTTTGGGGCATTTCTGTTGTTTGATTGTGGAATGGTAGTCACTTCCAGATTCGGTACCCCTCTCCTTTTGGAAGCGGGGATCAACCATGAATGATTTCTGAAAAGGAGCCATTTCCTCTGCAGATTCATTCGCCATCCCTAAAATACGCCAGAATCTTAATTTGGGGCAGTTCTGTCTTTTCATTGTGGAACGGTAGACACTTCCAGATTGGGTACTGCACTCTTTTTGGAAGCCCTTAGACATTTTGGAAGCCTTCAGCCTTGCCACTCGACCATCTTAAGAGACTGAAGCACCAAACTTATACCCAAAAGAGATGGCTGTTGATGCTACACCATACATCAAGCTCAGAAAGAAAGAGCTTTTCTTTGGTCTTTTGGAGAGGCTGAAAGGTGCTTCCAATAGCCACTTTGAACCCTTATAAGCTTTTGAAAGAAAGGCCTAGAGGAGTGAGGCCAAGTGTTTTGGAATGGTCTGAACGAGCGTTTTCCAGCATATGTCATCATCAATAGAAGGCACTATTTCTTGATATAGAAATTAAATTTGGAATACTTTGTGAAACTATAGGTTAAATTGGACGCTGCAGACGCGTTCACCATCCCTGACATAGCCCAGTGTCTTATTTTGGTGCAATTCTGTTGTTTCATTGTGGAACAGTAGACACTTCCACATTGGGTATTCCACTCTTTTTGGAAGGCCTTACTTGACCTATTGACATTATGGAAGCGTGCAACGGTGCCGCTCTGCCATCTTAAGAGGCTGAAGCATCAAACTTATAGCCAAAAGAGAAGGCTGTTGGTGCTACAACATACCTCAAGCTTGGACAGAAAAACCTTTTCCTTGGCTTTTTATAGAGGGTGAAAGTTGCTTCCAAAAGGCAATTCTAATTGAATGGGGAAAACCCTAACCTACTAATTTTGTGACCTTTCGAGATAGCGAGTGGTTCCAAAACGCATTCATGCGTCCCCATTGTTCCCATGAAAGACAAATCCGAGAGTCGGCCTGTTTGACCCAACAGAAAAAAAATTCCCTGTTTAGTTCCACTTCCAGATTGGGTACTCCACTCATTTTGGAAGGCCTTTCTTGACCTATTGACATTTGGGAAGCGTGCAACGGTGCCGCTCTGCCATCTTAAGAGGCTGAAGCATCAAACTTATAGCCAAAAGAGGAGGCTGTCGGTGCTACAAAATACCTCAAGCTCGGACAGAAAAACCTTTTCCTTGGCTTTTTATAGAGGGTGAAAGGTGCTTCCAAAAGGCAATTCTAAGTGAATGGGGAAAACCCTAACCTACTAATTTTGTGACCTGTCGAGATAGCGAGTGGTTCCAAAACGCATACATACGTCCCAACTGTTCCCATGAACAACATATCCGAGAGTCGGCCTTTTTGACCCAACAGAAAAAAAAATTCCTTGTTAAGGTCACTTTTTCTATCAGAACTACTCAGAAGTGTAACCCCCAAGTGCTTCTCGATCAGCCTTTGGTCAAGAGACCAATTAAGAGACAGCAAGGTGTCACCGCCCCGAGACTTGACAAGCTTTTCAGAGGGTCTGACTGGGACCTCCACTCCGAATCTCAGCCCTCTAGGACCTCGGGGTCGCCATTCCTAACCCTAACCCCTCCCCCGAAATGTCAACTTTGAACCCTTATAACTTTGTGAAAGAAAGGCCTAGAGGAATGAGGCCAAGTGTTTTGGAAAGGTCTGAATGAGCTCTTTCCAGCATATGTGATCATCAACAGAAGGCACTATTTCTTGATATAGAAATTAAATTTGGAACACTTTGCGAAACAAAAAGTTTAATTGGACTCTGCAGGCGTGTTCGCCATCCGTGATATAGCCCAGTGTCTTATTTTGGGGAATTTCTGTTGTTTGATTGTGGAATGGTAGTCACTTCCAGATTCGGTACCCCTCTCCTTTTGGAAGCGGGGATAAACCATGAATGATTTCTGAAAAGGAGCCATTTCCTCTGCAGACGCGTTCACCATCCCTAAAATAGGCCAGAATCTTATTTTGGGGCAGTTCTGTCTTTTCATTGTGGAACGGTAGACACTTCCAGATTGGGTACTGCACTCTTTTTGGAAGCCCTTAGACATTTTGGAAGCCTTCAGCCTTGCCACTCGGCCATCTTAAGAGACTGAAGCACCAAACTTATACCCAAAAGAGATGGCTGTTGATGCTACACCATACATCAAGCTCAGAAAGAAAGAGCTTTTCTTTGGTCTTTTGGAGAGGCTGAAAGGTGCTTCCAAAAGCCACTTTGAACCCTTATAACCTTTTGAAAGAAAGGCCTAGAGGAGTGAGGCCAAGTGTTTTGGAATGGTCTGAACGAATGTTTTCCAGCATATGTCATCATCAATAGAAGGCACTATTTCTTGATATAGAAATTAAATTTGGAATACTTTGTGAAACTATAGGTTAAATTGGACGCTGCAGACGCGTTCACCATCCCTGACATAGCCCAGTGTCTTATTTTGGTGCAATTCTGTTGTTTCATTGTGGAAAGGTAGACACTTCCAGATTGGGTACTCCACTCTTTTTGGAAGGCCTTACTTGACCTATTGACATTTGGGAAGCGTGCAACGGTGCCGCTCTGACATCTTAAGAGGCTGAAGCATCAAACTTATAGCCAAAAGAGAAGGCTGTTGGTGCTACAACATACCTCAAGCTCGGACAGAAAAACCCTTTCCTTGGCTTTTTATAGAGGGTGAAAGGTGCTTCCAAAAGGCAATTCTAATTGAATGGGGAAAACCCTAACCTACTAATTTTGTGACCTTTCGAGATAGCGAGTGGTTCCAAAACGCATACACACGTCCCAACTGTTCCCATGAACCACATTTCCGAGAGTCGGCCTTTTTGACCCAACAGAAAAAAAAATTCCTTGTTAAGGTCACTTTTTCTATCAGAACTACTCAGAAGTGTAACCCCCAAGTGCTTCTCGATCAGCCTTTGGTCAAGGGACCAATTAAGAGACAGCAAGGTGTCACCGCCCTGAGACTTGACAAGCTTTTCAGAGGGTCTGACTGGGACCTCCACTCCAAATCTCAGCCCTCTAGGACCTCGGGGTCGCCATTCCTAACCCTAACCCCTCCCCCGAAATGTCAACTTTGAACCCTTATAACTTTGTGAAAGAAAGGCCTAGAGGAATGAGGCCAAGTGTTTTGGAAAGGTCTGAATGAGCTCTTTCCAGCATATGTGATCATCAACAGAAGGCACTATTTCTTGATATAGAAATTAAATTTGGAACACTTTGCGAAACAAAAAGTTTAATTGGACTCTGCAGGCGTGTTCGCCATCCCTGAAATAGCCCAGTGTCTTATTTTGGGGCATTTCTGTTGTTTGATTGTGGAATGGTAGTCACTTCCAGATTCGGTACCCCTCTCCTTTTGGAAGCGGGGATAAACCATGAATGATTTCTGAAAAGGAGCCATTTCCTCTGCAGACGCGTTCGCCATCCCTAAAATAGGCCAGAATCTTAATTTGGGGCAGTTCTGTCTTTTCATTGTGGAACGGTAGACACTTCCAGATTGGGTACTGCACTCTTTTTGGAAGCCCTTAGACATTTTGGAAGCCTTCAGCCTTGCCACTCGGCCATCTTAAGAGACTGAAGCACCAAACTTATACCCAAAAGAGATGGCTGTTGATGCTACACCATACATCAAGCTCAGAAAGAAAGAGCTTTTCTTTGGTCTTTTGGAGAGGCTGAAAGGTGCTTCCAATAGCCACTTTGAACCCTTATAAGCTTTTGAAAGAAAGGCCTAGAGGAGTGAGGCCAAGTGTTTTGGAATGGTCTGAAAGAGCGTTTTCCAGCATATGTCATCATCAATAGAAGGCACTATTTCTTGATATAGAAATTAAATTTGGAATACTTTGTGAAACTATAGGTTAAATTGGACGCTGCAGACGCGTTCACCATCCCTGACATAGCCCAGTGTCTTATTTTGGTGCAATTCTGTTGTTTCATTGTGGAACGGTAGACACTTCCACATTGGGTATTCCACTCTTTTTGGAAGGCCTTACTTGACCTATTGACATTATGGAAGCGTGCAACGGTGCCGCTCTGCCATCTTAAGAGGCTGAAGCATCAAACTTATAGCCAAAAGAGAAGGCTGTTGGTGCTACAACATACCTCAAGCTTGGACAGAAAAACCTTTTCCTTGGCTTTTTATAGAGGGTGAAAGGTGCTTCCAAAAGGCAATTCTAATTGAATGGGGAAAACCCTAACCTACTAATTTTGTGACCTTTCGAGATAGCGAGTGGTTCCAAAACGCATTCATGCGTCCCCATTGTTCCCATGAAAGACATATCCGAGAGTCGGCCTGTTTGACCCAACAGAAAAAAAATTCCCTGTTTAGTTCCACTTCCAGATTGGGTACTCCACTCATTTTGGAAGGCCTTTCTTGACCTATTGACATTTGGGAAGCGTGCAACGGTGCCGCTCTGCCATCTTAAGAGGCTGAAGCATCAAACTTATAGCCAAAAGAGGAGGCTGTCGGTGCTACAAAATACCTCAAGCTCGGATAGAAAAACCTTTTCCTTGGCTTTTTATAGAGGGTGAAAGGTGCTTCCAAAAGGCAATTCTAAGTGAATGGGGAAAACCCTAACCTACTAATTTTGTGACCTGTCGAGATAGCGAGTGGTTCCAAAACGCATACATACGTCCCAACTGTTCCCATGAACAACATATCCGAGAGTCGGCCTTTTTGACCCAACAGAAAAAAAAATTCCTTGTTAAGGTCACTTTTTCTATCAGAACTACTAAGAAGTGTAACCCCCAAGTGCTTCTTGATCAGCCTTTGGTCAAGAGACCAATTAAGAGACAGCAAGGTGTCACCGCTCCGAGACTTGACAAGCTTTTCAGAGGGTCTGACTGGGACCTCCACTCCGAATCTCAGCCCTCTAGGACCTCGGGGTCGCCATTCCTAACCCTAACCCCTCCCCCGAAATGTCAACTTTGAACCCTTATAACTTTGTGAAAGAAAGGCCTAGAGGAATGAGGCCAAGTGTTTTGGAAAGGTCTGAATGAGCTCTTTCCAGCATATGTGATCATCAACAGAAGGCACTATTTCTTGATATAGAAATTAAATTTGGAACACTTTGCGAAACAAAAAGTTTAATTGGACTCTGCAGGCGTGTTCGCCATCCCTGAAATAGCCCAGTGTCTTATTTTGGGGCATTTCTGTTGTTTGATTGTGGAATGGTAGTCACTTCCAGATTCGGTACCCCTCTCCTTTTGGAAGCGGGGATAAACCATGAATGATTTCTGAAAAGGAGCCATTTCCTCTGCAGACGCGTTCGCCATCCCTAAAATAGGCCAGAATCTTATTTTGGGGCAGTTCTGTCTTTTCATTGTGGAACGGTAGACACTTCCAGATTGGGTACTGCACTCTTTTTGGAAGCCCTTAGACATTTTGGAAGCCTTCAGCCTTGCCACTCGGCCATCTTAAGAGACTGAAGCACCAAACTTATACCCAAAAGAGATGGCTGTTGATGCTACACCATACATCAAGCTCAGAAAGAAAGAGCTTTTCTTTGGTCTTTTGGAGAGGCTGAAAGGTGCTTCTAAAAGCCACTTTGAACCCTTATAACCTTTTGAAAGAAAGGCCTAGAGGAGTGAGGCCAAGTGTTTTGGAATGGTCTGAACGAGCGTTTTCCAGCATATGTCATCATCAATAGAAGGCACTATTTCTTGATATAGAAATTAAATTTGGAATACTTTGTGAAACTATAGGTTAAATTGGACGCTGCAGACGCGTTCACCATCCCTGACATAGCCCAGTGTCTTATTTTGGTGCAATTCTGTTGTTTCATTGTGGAAAGGTAGACACTTCCACATTGGGTATTCCACTCTTTTTGGAAGGCCTTACTTGACCTATTGACATTATGGAAGCGTGCAACGGTGCCGCTCTGCCATCTTAAGAGGCTGAAGCATCAAACTTATAGCCAAAAGAGAAGGCTGTTGGTGCTACAACATACCTCAAGCTCGGACAGAAAAACCCTTTCCTTGGCTTTTTATAGAGGGTGAAAGGTGCTTCCAAAAGGCAATTCTAATTGAATGGGGAAAACCCTAACCTACTAATTTTGTGACCTTTCGAGATAGCGAGTGGTTCCAAAACGCATACACACGTCCCAACTGTTCCCATGAACAACATATCCGAGAGTCGGCCTTTTTGACCCAACAGAAAAAAAAATTCCTTGTTAAGGTCACTTTTTCTATCAGAACTACTCAGAAGTGTAACCCCCAAGTGCTTCTCGATCAGCCTTTGGTCAAGAGACCAATTAAGAGACAGCAAGGTGTCACCGCCCCGAGACTTGACAAGCTTTTCAGAGGGTCTGACTGGGACCTCCACTCCAAATCTCAGCCCTCTAGGACCTCGGGGTCGCCATTCCTAACCCTAACCCCTCCCCCGAAATGTCAACTTTGAACCCTTATAACTTTGTGAAAGAAAGGCCTAGAGGAATGAGGCCAAGTGTTTTGGAAAGGTCTGAATGAGCTCTTTCCAGCATATTTGATCATCAACAGAGGCACTATTTCTTGATATAGAAATTAAATTTGGAACACTTTGCGAAACAAAAAAGTTTAATTGGACTCTGCAGGCGTGTTCGCCATCCCTGAACTAGCCCAGTGTCTTATTTTGGGGCATTTCTGTTGTTTGATTGTGGAATGGTAGTCACTTCCAGATTCGGTACCCCTCTCCTTTTGGAAGCGGAGATAAACCATGAATGATTTCTGAAAAGGAGCCATTTCCTCTGCAGATTCATTCGCCATCCCTAAAATACGCCAGAATCTTAATTTGGGGCAGTTCTGTCTTTTCATTGTGGAACGGTAGACACTTCCAGATTGGGTACTGCACTCTTTTTGGAAGCCCTTAGACATTTTGGAAGCCTTCAGCCTTGCCACTCGACCATCTTAAGAGACTGAAGCACCAAACTTATACCCAAAAGAGATGGCTGTTGATGCTACACCATACATCAAGCTCAGAAAGAAAGAGCTTTTCTTTGGTCTTTTGGAGAGGCTGAAAGGTGCTTCCAATAGCCACTTTGAACCCTTATAAGCTTTTGAAAGAAAGGCCTAGAGGAGTGAGGCCAAGTGTTTTGGAATGGTCTGAACGAGCGTTTTCCAGCATATGTCATCATCAATAGAAGGCACTATTTCTTGATATAGAAATTAAATTTGGAATACTTTGTGAAACTATAGGTTAAATTGGACGCTGCAGACGCGTTCACCATCCCTGACATAGCCCAGTGTCTTATTTTGGTGCAATTCTGTTGTTTCATTGTGGAACGGTAGACACTTCCACATTGGGTATTCCACTCTTTTTGGAAGGCCTTACTTGACCTATTGACATTATGGAAGCGTGCAACGGTGCCGCTCTGCCATCTTAAGAGGCTGAAGCATCAAACTTATAGCCAAAAGAGAAGGCTGTTGGTGCTACAACATACCTCAAGCTTGGACAGAAAAACCTTTTCCTTGGCTTTTTATAGAGGGTGAAAGTTGCTTCCAAAAGGCAATTCTAATTGAATGGGGAAAACCCTAACCTACTAATTTTGTGACCTTTCGAGATAGCGAGTGGTTCCAAAACGCATTCATGCGTCCCCATTGTTCCCATGAAAGACATATCCGAGAGTCGGCCTGTTTGACCCAACAGAAAAAAAAATTCCTTGTTAAGGTCACTTTTTCTATCAGAACTACTCAGAAGTGTAACCCCCAAGTGCTTCTCGATCAGCTTTTGGTCAAGAGACCAATTAAGAGACAGCAAGGTGTCACCGCCCTGAGACTTGACAAGCTTTTCAGAGGGTCTGACTGGGACCTCCACTCCAAATCTCAGCCCTCTAGGACCTCGGGGTCGCCATTCCTAACCCTAACCCCTCCCCCGAAATGTCAACTTTGAACCCTTATAACTTTGTGAAAGAAAGGCCTAGAGGAATGAGGCCAAGTGTTTTGGAAAGGTCTGAATGAGCTCTTTCCAGCATATGTGATCATCAACAGAAGGCACTATTTCTTGATATAGAAATTAAATTTGGAACACTTTGCGAAACAAAAAGTTTAATTGGACTCTGCAGGCGTGTTCGCCATCCCTGAAATAGCCCAGTGTCTTATTTTGGGGCATTTCTGTTGTTTGATTGTGGAATGGTAGTCACTTCCAGATTCGGTACCCCTCTCCTTTTGGAAGCGGGGATAAACCATGAATGATTTCTGAAAAGGAGCCATTTCCTCTGCAGACGCGTTCGCCATCCCTAAAATAGGCCAGAATCTTAATTTGGGGCAGTTCTGTCTTTTCATTGTGGAACGGTAGACACTTCCAGATTGGGTACTGCACTCTTTTTGGAAGCCCTTAGACATTTTGGAAGCCTTCAGCCTTGCCACTCGGCCATCTTAAGAGACTGAAGCACCAAACTTATACCCAAAAGAGATGGCTGTTGATGCTACACCATACATCAAGCTCAGAAAGAAAGAGCTTTTCTTTGGTCTTTTGGAGAGGCTGAAAGGTGCTTCCAATAGCCACTTTGAACCCTTATAAGCTTTTGAAAGAAAGGCCTAGAGGAGTGAGGCCAAGTGTTTTGGAATGGTCTGAAAGAGCGTTTTCCAGCATATGTCATCATCAATAGAAGGCACTATTTCTTGATATAGAAATTAAATTTGGAATACTTTGTGAAACTATAGGTTAAATTGGACGCTGCAGACGCGTTCACCATCCCTGACATAGCCCAGTGTCTTATTTTGGTGCAATTCTGTTGTTTCATTGTGGAACGGTAGACACTTCCACATTGGGTATTCCACTCTTTTTGGAAGGCCTTACTTGACCTATTGACATTATGGAAGCGTGCAACGGTGCCGCTCTGCCATCTTAAGAGGCTGAAGCATCAAACTTATAGCCAAAAGAGAAGGCTGTTGGTGCTACAACATACCTCAAGCTTGGACAGAAAAACCTTTTCCTTGGCTTTTTATAGAGGGTGAAAGGTGCTTCCAAAAGGCAATTCTAATTGAATGGGGAAAACCCTAACCTACTAATTTTGTGACCTTTCGAGATAGCGAGTGGTTCCAAAACGCATTCATGCGTCCCCATTGTTCCCATGAAAGACATATCCGAGAGTCGGCCTGTTTGACCCAACAGAAAAAAAATTCCCTGTTTAGTTCCACTTCCAGATTGGGTACTCCACTCATTTTGGAAGGCCTTTCTTGACCTATTGACATTTGGGAAGCGTGCAACGGTGCCGCTCTGCCATCTTAAGAGGCTGAAGCATCAAACTTATAGCCAAAAGAGAAGGCTGTCGGTGCTACAAAATACCTCAAGCTCGGACAGAAAAACCTTTTCCTTGGCTTTTTATAGAGGGTGAAATGTGCTTCCAAAAGGCAATTCTAAGTGAATGGGGAAAACCCTAACCTACTAATTTTGTGACCTGTCGAGATAGCGAGTGGTTCCAAAACGCATACATACGTCCCAACTGTTCCCATGAACAACATATCCGAGAGTCGGCCTTTTTGACCCAACAGAAAAAAAAATTCCTTGTTAAGGTCACTTTTTCTATCAGAACTACTAAGAAGTGTAACCCCCAAGTGCTTCTTGATCAGCCTTTGGTCAAGAGACCAATTAAGAGACAGCAAGGTGTCACCGCTCCGAGACTTGACAAGCTTTTCAGAGGGTCTGACTGGGACCTCCACTCCGAATCTCAGCCCTCTAGGACCTCGGGGTCGCCATTCCTAACCCTAACCCCTCCCCCGAAATGTCAACTTTGAACCCTTATAACTTTGTGAAAGAAAGGCCTAGAGGAATGAGGCCAAGTGTTTTGGAAAGGTCTGAATGAGCTCTTTCCAGCATATGTGATCATCAACAGAAGGCACTATTTCTTGATATAGAAATTAAATTTGGAACACTTTGCGAAACAAAAAGTTTAATTGGACTCTGCAGGCGTGTTCGCCATCCCTGAAATAGCCCAGTGTCTTATTTTGGGGCATTTCTGTTGTTTGATTGTGGAATGGTAGTCACTTCCAGATTCGGTACCCCTCTCCTTTTGGAAGCGGGGATAAACCATGAATGATTTCTGAAAAGGAGCCATTTCCTCTGCAGACGCGTTCACCATCCCTATAATAGGCCAGAATCTTAATTTGGGGCAGTTCTGTCTTTTCATTGTGGAACGGTAGACACTTCCAGATTGGGTACTGCACTCTTTTTGGAAGCCCTTAGACATTTTGGAAGCCTTCAGCCTTGCCACTCGGCCATCTTAAGAGACTGAAGCACCAAACTTATACCCAAAAGAGATGGCTGTTGATGCTACACCATACATCAAGCTCAGAAAGAAAGAGCTTTTCTTTGGTCTTTTGGAGAGGCTGAAAGGTGCTTCCAATAGCCACTTTGAACCCTTATAAGCTTTTGAAAGAAAGGCCTAGAGGAGTGAGGCCAAGTGTTTTGGAATGGTCTGAAAGAGCGTTTTCCAGCATATGTCATCATCAATAGAAGGCACTATTTCTTGATATAGAAATTAAATTTGGAATACTTTGTGAAACTATAGGTTAAATTGGACGCTGCAGACGCGTTCACCATCCCTGACATAGCCCAGTGTCTTATTTTGGTGCAATTCTGTTGTTTCATTGTGGAACGGTAGACACTTCCACATTGGGTATTCCACTCTTTTTGGAAGGCCTTACTTGACCTATTGACATTATGGAAGCGTGCAACGGTGCCGCTCTGCCATCTTAAGAGGCTGAAGCATCAAACTTATAGCCAAAAGAGAAGGCTGTTGGTGCTACAACATACCTCAAGCTTGGACAGAAAAACCTTTTCCTTGGCTTTTTATAGAGGGTGAAAGGTGCTTCCAAAAGGCAATTCTAATTGAATGGGGAAAACCCTAACCTACTAATTTTGTGACCTTTCGAGATAGCGAGTGGTTCCAAAACGCATACACACGTCCCAACTGTTCCCATGAACAACATATCCGAGAGTCGGCCTTTTTGACCCAACAGAAAAAAAAATTCCTTGTTAAGGTCACTTTTTCTATCAGAACTACTCAGAAGTGTAACCCCCAAGTGCTTCTCGATCAGCCTTTGGTCAAGAGACCAATTAAGAGACAGCAAGGTGTCACCGCCCCGAGACTTGACAAGCTTTTCAGAGGGTCTGACTGGGACCTCCACTCCAAATCTCAGCCCTCTAGGACCTCGGGGTCGCCATTCCTAACCCTAACCCCTCCCCCGAAATGTCAACTTTGAACCCTTATAACTTTGTGAAAGAAAGGCCTAGAGGAATGAGGCCAAGTGTTTTGGAAAGGTCTGAATGAGCTCTTTCCAGCATATTTGATCATCAACAGAGGCACTATTTCTTGATATAGAAATTAAATTTGGAACACTTTGCGAAACAAAAAAGTTTAATTGGACTCTGCAGGCGTGTTCGCCATCCCTGAACTAGCCCAGTGTCTTATTTTGGGGCATTTCTGTTGTTTGATTGTGGAATGGTAGTCACTTCCAGATTCGGTACCCCTCTCCTTTTGGAAGCGGGGATAAACCATGAATGATTTCTGAAAAGGAGCCATTTCCTCTGCAGATTCATTCGCCATCCCTAAAATACGCCAGAATCTTAATTTGGGGCAGTTCTGTCTTTTCATTGTGGAACGGTAGACACTTCCAGATTGGGTACTGCACTCTTTTTGGAAGCCCTTAGACATTTTGGAAGCCTTCAGCCTTGCCACTCGACCATCTTAAGAGACTGAAGCACCAAACTTATACCCAAAAGAGATGGCTGTTGATGCTACACCATACATCAAGCTCAGAAAGAAAGAGCTTTTCTTTGGTCTTTTGGAGAGGCTGAAAGGTGCTTCCAATAGCCACTTTGAACCCTTATAAGCTTTTGAAAGAAAGGCCTAGAGGAGTGAGGCCAAGTGTTTTGGAATGGTCTGAACGAGCGTTTTCCAGCATATGTCATCATCAATAGAAGGCACTATTTCTTGATATAGAAATTAAATTTGGAATACTTTGTGAAACTATAGGTTAAATTGGACGCTGCAGACGCGTTCACCATCCCTGACATAGCCCAGTGTCTTATTTTGGTGCAATTCTGTTGTTTCATTGTGGAACAGTAGACACTTCCACATTGGGTATTCCACTCTTTTTGGAAGGCCTTACTTGACCTATTGACATTATGGAAGCGTGCAACGGTGCCGCTCTGCCATCTTAAGAGGCTGAAGCATCAAACTTATAGCCAAAAGAGAAGGCTGTTGGTGCTACAACATACCTCAAGCTTGGACAGAAAAACCTTTTCCTTGGCTTTTTATAGAGGGTGAAAGTTGCTTCCAAAAGGCAATTCTAATTGAATGGGGAAAACCCTAACCTACTAATTTTGTGACCTTTCGAGATAGCGAGTGGTTCCAAAACGCATTCATGCGTCCCCATTGTTCCCATGAAAGACATATCCGAGAGTCGGCCTGTTTGACCCAACAGAAAAAAAATTCCCTGTTTAGTTCCACTTCCAGATTGGGTACTCCACTCATTTTGGAAGGCCTTTCTTGACCTATTGACATTTGGGAAGCGTGCAACGGTGCCGCTCTGCCATCTTAAGAGGCTGAAGCATCAAACTTATAGCCAAAAGAGGAGGCTGTCGGTGCTACAAAATACCTCAAGCTCGGACAGAAAAACCTTTTCCTTGGCTTTTTATAGAGGGTGAAAGGTGCTTCCAAAAGGCAATTCTAAGTGAATGGGGAAAACCCTAACCTACTAATTTTGTGACCTGTCGAGATAGCGAGTGGTTCCAAAACGCATACATACGTCCCAACTGTTCCCATGAACAACATATCCGAGAGTCGGCCTTTTTGACCCAACAGAAAAAAAAATTCCTTGTTAAGGTCACTTTTTCTATCAGAACTACTCAGAAGTGTAACCCCCAAGTGCTTCTCGATCAGCCTTTGGTCAAGAGACCAATTAAGAGACAGCAAGGTGTCACCGCCCCGAGACTTGACAAGCTTTTCAGAGGGTCTGACTGGGACCTCCACTCCGAATCTCAGCCCTCTAGGACCTCGGGGTCGCCATTCCTAACCCTAACCCCTCCCCCGAAATGTCAACTTTGAACCCTTATAACTTTGTGAAAGAAAGGCCTAGAGGAATGAGGCCAAGTGTTTTGGAAAGGTCTGAATGAGCTCTTTCCAGCATATGTGATCATCAACAGAAGGCACTATTTCTTGATATAGAAATTAAATTTGGAACACTTTGCGAAACAAAAAGTTTAATTGGACTCTGCAGGCGTGTTCGCCATCCGTGATATAGCCCAGTGTCTTATTTTGGGGAATTTCTGTTGTTTGATTGTGGAATGGTAGTCACTTCCAGATTCGGTACCCCTCTCCTTTTGGAAGCGGGGATAAACCATGAATGATTTCTGAAAAGGAGCCATTTCCTCTGCAGACGCGTTCACCATCCCTAAAATAGGCCAGAATCTTATTTTGGGGCAGTTCTGTCTTTTCATTGTGGAACGGTAGACACTTCCAGATTGGGTACTGCACTCTTTTTGGAAGCCCTTAGACATTTTGGAAGCCTTCAGCCTTGCCACTCGGCCATCTTAAGAGACTGAAGCACCAAACTTATACCCAAAAGAGATGGCTGTTGATGCTACACCATACATCAAGCTCAGAAAGAAAGAGCTTTTCTTTGGTCTTTTGGAGAGGCTGAAAGGTGCTTCCAAAAGCCACTTTGAACCCTTATAACCTTTTGAAAGAAAGGCCTAGAGGAGTGAGGCCAAGTGTTTTGGAATGGTCTGAACGAATGTTTTCCAGCATATGTCATCATCAATAGAAGGCACTATTTCTTGATATAGAAATTAAATTTGGAATACTTTGTGAAACTATAGGTTAAATTGGACGCTGCAGACGCGTTCACCATCCCTGACATAGCCCAGTGTCTTATTTTGGTGCAATTCTGTTGTTTCATTGTGGAAAGGTAGACACTTCCAGATTGGGTACTCCACTCTTTTTGGAAGGCCTTACTTGACCTATTGACATTTGGGAAGCGTGCAACGGTGCCGCTCTGACATCTTAAGAGGCTGAAGCATCAAACTTATAGCCAAAAGAGAAGGCTGTTGGTGCTACAACATACCTCAAGCTCGGACAGAAAAACCCTTTCCTTGGCTTTTTATAGAGGGTGAAAGGTGCTTCCAAAAGGCAATTCTAATTGAATGGGGAAAACCCTAACCTACTAATTTTGTGACCTTTCGAGATAGCGAGTGGTTCCAAAACGCATACACACGTCCCAACTGTTCCCATGAACCACATTTCCGAGAGTCGGCCTTTTTGACCCAACAGAAAAAAAAATTCCTTGTTAAGGTCACTTTTTCTATCAGAACTACTCAGAAGTGTAACCCCCAAGTGCTTCTCGATCAGCCTTTGGTCAAGAGACCAATTAAGAGACAGCAAGGTGTCACCGCCCTGAGACTTGACAAGCTTTTCAGAGGGTCTGACTGGGACCTCCACTCCAAATCTCAGCCCTCTAGGACCTCGGGGTCGCCATTCCTAACCCTAACCCCTCCCCCGAAATGTCAACTTTGAACCCTTATAACTTTGTGAAAGAAAGGCCTAGAGGAATGAGGCCAAGTGTTTTGGAAAGGTCTGAATGAGCTCTTTCCAGCATATGTGATCATCAACAGAAGGCACTATTTCTTGATATAGAAATTAAATTTGGAACACTTTGCGAAACAAAAAGTTTAATTGGACTCTGCAGGCGTGTTCGCCATCCCTGAAATAGCCCAGTGTCTTATTTTGGGGCATTTCTGTTGTTTGATTGTGGAATGGTAGTCACTTCCAGATTCGGTACCCCTCTCCTTTTGGAAGCGGGGATAAACCATGAATGATTTCTGAAAAGGAGCCATTTCCTCTGCAGACGCGTTCGCCATCCCTAAAATAGGCCAGAATCTTAATTTGGGGCAGTTCTGTCTTTTCATTGTGGAACGGTAGACACTTCCAGATTGGGTACTGCACTCTTTTTGGAAGCCCTTAGACATTTTGGAAGCCTTCAGCCTTGCCACTCGGCCATCTTAAGAGACTGAAGCACCAAACTTATACCCAAAAGAGATGGCTGTTGATGCTACACCATACATCAAGCTCAGAAAGAAAGAGCTTTTCTTTGGTCTTTTGGAGAGGCTGAAAGGTGCTTCCAATAGCCACTTTGAACCCTTATAAGCTTTTGAAAGAAAGGCCTAGAGGAGTGAGGCCAAGTGTTTTGGAATGGTCTGAAAGAGCGTTTTCCAGCATATGTCATCATCAATAGAAGGCACTATTTCTTGATATAGAAATTAAATTTGGAATACTTTGTGAAACTATAGGTTAAATTGGACGCTGCAGACGCGTTCACCATCCCTGACATAGCCCAGTGTCTTATTTTGGTGCAATTCTGTTGTTTCATTGTGGAACGGTAGACACTTCCACATTGGGTATTCCACTCTTTTTGGAAGGCCTTACTTGACCTATTGACATTATGGAAGCGTGCAACGGTGCCGCTCTGCCATCTTAAGAGGCTGAAGCATCAAACTTATAGCCAAAAGAGAAGGCTGTTGGTGCTACAACATACCTCAAGCTTGGACAGAAAAACCTTTTCCTTGGCTTTTTATAGAGGGTGAAAGGTGCTTCCAAAAGGCAATTCTAATTGAATGGGGAAAACCCTAACCTACTAATTTTGTGACCTTTCGAGATAGCGAGTGGTTCCAAAACGCATTCATGCGTCCCCATTGTTCCCATGAAAGACATATCCGAGAGTCGGCCTGTTTGACCCAACAGAAAAAAAATTCCCTGTTTAGTTCCACTTCCAGATTGGGTACTCCACTCATTTTGGAAGGCCTTTCTTGACCTATTGACATTTGGGAAGCGTGCAACGGTGCCGCTCTGCCATCTTAAGAGGCTGAAGCATCAAACTTATAGCCAAAAGAGAAGGCTGTCGGTGCTACAAAATACCTCAAGCTCGGACAGAAAAACCTTTTCCTTGGCTTTTTATAGAGGGTGAAATGTGCTTCCAAAAGGCAATTCTAAGTGAATGGGGAAAACCCTAACCTACTAATTTTGTGACCTGTCGAGATAGCGAGTGGTTCCAAAACGCATACATACGTCCCAACTGTTCCCATGAACAACATATCCGAGAGTCGGCCTTTTTGACCCAACAGAAAAAAAAATTCCTTGTTAAGGTCACTTTTTCTATCAGAACTACTAAGAAGTGTAACCCCCAAGTGCTTCTTGATCAGCCTTTGGTCAAGAGACCAATTAAGAGACAGCAAGGTGTCACCGCTCCGAGACTTGACAAGCTTTTCAGAGGGTCTGACTGGGACCTCCACTCCGAATCTCAGCCCTCTAGGACCTCGGGGTCGCCATTCCTAACCCTAACCCCTCCCCCGAAATGTCAACTTTGAACCCTTATAACTTTGTGAAAGAAAGGCCTAGAGGAATGAGGCCAAGTGTTTTGGAAATGTCTGAATGAGCTCTTTCCAGCATATGTGATCATCAACAGAAGGCACTATTTCTTGATATAGAAATTAAATTTGGAACACTTTGCGAAACAAAAAGTTTAATTGGACTCTGCAGGCGTGTTCGCCATCCCTGAAATAGCCCAGTGTCTTATCTTGGGGCATTTCTGTTGTTTGATTGTGGAATGGTAGTCACTTCCAGATTCGGTACCCCTCTCCTTTTGGAAGCGGGGATAAACCATGAATGATTTCTGAAAAGGAGCCATTTCCTCTGCAGACGCGTTCACCATCCCTATAATAGGCCAGAATCTTAATTTGGGGCAGTTCTGTCTTTTCATTGTGGAACGGTAGACACTTCCAGATTGGGTACTGCACTCTTTTTGGAAGCCCTTAGACATTTTGGAAGCCTTCAGCCTTGCCACTCGGCCATCTTAAGAGACTGAAGCACCAAACTTATACCCAAAAGAGATGGCTGTTGATGCTACACCATACATCAAGCTCAGAAAGAAAGAGCTTTTCTTTGGTCTTTTGGAGAGGCTGAAAGGTGCTTCCAATAGCCACTTTGAACCCTTATAAGCTTTTGAAAGAAAGGCCTAGAGGAGTGAGGCCAAGTGTTTTGGAATGGTCTGAAAGAGCGTTTTCCAGCATATGTCATCATCAATAGAAGGCACTATTTCTTGATATAGAAATTAAATTTGGAATACTTTGTGAAACTATAGGTTAAATTGGACGCTGCAGACGCGTTCACCATCCCTGACATAGCCCAGTGTCTTATTTTGGTGCAATTCTGTTGTTTCATTGTGGAACGGTAGACACTTCCACATTGGGTATTCCACTCTTTTTGGAAGGCCTTACTTGACCTATTGACATTATGGAAGCGTGCAACGGTGCCGCTCTGCCATCTTAAGAGGCTGAAGCATCAAACTTATAGCCAAAAGAGAAGGCTGTCGGTGCTACAAAATACCTCAAGCTCGGACAGAAAAACCTTTTCCTTGGCTTTTTATAGAGGGTGAAATGTGCTTCCAAAAGGCAATTCTAAGTGAATGGGGAAAACCCTAACCTACTAATTTTGTGACCTGTCGAGATAGCGAGTGGTTCCAAAACGCATACATACGTCCCAACTGTTCCCATGAACAACATATCCGAGAGTCAGCCTTTTTGACCCAACAGAAAAAAAAATTCCTTGTTAAGGTCACTTTTTCTATCAGAACTACTAAGAAGTGTAACCCCCAAGTGCTTCTTGATCAGCCTTTGGTCAAGAGACCAATTAAGAGACAGCAAGGTGTCACCGCTCCGAGACTTGACAAGCTTTTCAGAGGGTCTGACTGGGACCTCCACTCCGAATCTCAGCCCTCTAGGACCTCGGGGTCGCCATTCCTAACCCTAACCCCTCCCCCGAAATGTCAACTTTGAACCCTTATAACTTTGTGAAAGAAAGGCCTAGAGGAATGAGGCCAAGTGTTTTGGAAAGGTCTGAATGAGCTCTTTCCAGCATATGTGATCATCAACAGAAGGCACTATTTCTTGATATAGAAATTAAATTTGGAACACTTTGCGAAACAAAAAGTTTAATTGGACTCTGCAGGCGTGTTCGCCATCCCTGAAATAGCCCAGTGTCTTATTTTGGGGCATTTCTGTTGTTTGATTGTGGAATGGTAGTCACTTCCAGATTCGGTACCCCTCTCCTTTTGGAAGCGGGGATAAACCATGAATGATTTCTGAAAAGGAGCCATTTCCTCTGCAGACGCGTTCACCATCCCTATAATAGGCCAGAATCTTAATTTGGGGCAGTTCTGTCTTTTCATTGTGGAACGGTAGACACTTCTAGATTGGGTACTGCACTCTTTTTGGAAGCCCTTAGACATTTTGGAAGCCTTCAGCCTTGCCACTCGGCCATCTTAAGAGACTGAAGCACCAAACTTATACCCAAAAGAGATGGCTGTTGATGCTACACCATACATCAAGCTCAGAAAGAAAGAGCTTTTCTTTGGTCTTTTGGAGAGGCTGAAAGGTGCTTCCAATAGCCACTTTGAACCCTTATAAGCTTTTGAAAGAAAGGCCTAGAGGAGTGAGGCCAAGTGTTTTGGAATGGTCTGAAAGAGCGTTTTCCAGCATATGTCATCATCAATAGAAGGCACTATTTCTTGATATAGAAATTAAATTTGGAATACTTTGTGAAACTATAGGTTAAATTGGACGCTGCAGACGCGTTCACCATCCCTGACATAGCCCAGTGTCTTATTTTGGTGCAATTCTGTTGTTTCATTGTGGAACGGTAGACACTTCCACATTGGGTATTCCACTCTTTTTGGAAGGCCTTACTTGACCTATTGACATTATGGAAGCGTGCAACGGTGCCGCTCTGCCATCTTAAGAGGCTGAAGCATCAAACTTATAGCCAAAAGAGAAGGCTGTTGGTGCTACAACATACCTCAAGCTTGGACAGAAAAACCTTTTCCTTGGCTTTTTATAGAGGGTGAAAGGTGCTTCCAAAAGGCAATTCTAATTGAATGGGGAAAACCCTAACCTACTAATTTTGTGACCTTTCGAGATAGCGAGTGGTTCCAAAACGCATTCATGCGTCCCCATTGTTCCCATGAAAGACATATCCGAGAGTCGGCCTGTTTGACCCAACAGAAAAAAAATTCCCTGTTTAGTTCCACTTCCAGATTGGGTACTCCACTCATTTTGGAAGGCCTTTCTTGACCTATTGACATTTGGGAAGCGTGCAACGGTGCCGCTCTGCCATCTTAAGAGGCTGAAGCATCAAACTTATAGCCAAAAGAGAAGGCTGTCGGTGCTACAAAATACCTCAAGCTCGGACATAAAAACCTTTTCCTTGGCTTTTTATAGAGGGTGAAATGTGCTTCCAAAAGGCAATTCTAAGTGAATGGGGAAAACCCTAACCTACTAATTTTGTGACCTGTCGAGATAGCGAGTGGTTCCAAAACGCATACATACGTCCCAACTGTTCCCATGAACAACATATCCGAGAGTCGGCCTTTTTGACCCAACAGAAAAAAAAATTCCTTGTTAAGGTCACTTTTTCTATCAGAACTACTAAGAAGTGTAACCCCCAAGTGCTTCTTGATCAGCCTTTGGTCAAGAGACCAATTAAGAGACAGCAAGGTGTCACCGCTCCGAGACTTGACAAGCTTTTCAGAGGGTCTGACTGGGACCTCCACTCCGAATCTCAGCCCTCTAGGACCTCGGGGTCGCCATTCCTAACCCTAACCCCTCCCCCGAAATGTCAACTTTGAACCCTTATAACTTTGTGAAAGAAAGGCCTAGAGGAATGAGGCCAAGTGTTTTGGAAAGGTCTGAATGAGCTCTTTCCAGCATATGTGATCATCAACAGAAGGCACTATTTCTTGATATAGAAATTAAATTTGGAACACTTTGCGAAACAAAAAGTTTAATTGGACTCTGCAGGCGTGTTCGCCATCCCTGAAATAGCCCAGTGTCTTATTTTGGGGCATTTCTGTTGTTTGATTGTGGAATGGTAGTCACTTCCAGATTCGGTACCCCTCTCCTTTTGGAAGCGGGGATAAACCATGAATGATTTCTGAAAAGGAGCCATTTCCTCTGCAGACGCGTTCACCATCCCTATAATAGGCCAGAATCTTAATTTGGGGCAGTTCTGTCTTTTCATTGTGGAACGGTAGACACTTCCAGATTGGGTACTGCACTCTTTTTGGAAGCCCTTAGACATTTTGGAAGCCTTCAGCCTTGCCACTCGGCCATCTTAAGAGACTGAAGCACCAAACTTATACCCAAAAGAGATGGCTGTTGATGCTACACCATACATCAAGCTCAGAAAGAAAGAGCTTTTCTTTGGTCTTTTGGAGAGGCTGAAAGGTGCTTCCAATAGCCACTTTGAACCCTTATAAGCTTTTGAAAGAAAGGCCTAGAGGAGTGAGGCCAAGTGTTTTGGAATGGTCTGAAAGAGCGTTTTCCAGCATATGTCATCATCAATAGAAGGCACTATTTCTTGATATAGAAATTAAATTTGGAATACTTTGTGAAACTATAGGTTAAATTGGACGCTGCAGACGCGTTCACCATCCCTGACATAGCCCAGTGTCTTATTTTGGTGCAATTCTGTTGTTTCATTGTGGAACGGTAGACACTTCCACATTGGGTATTCCACTCTTTTTGGAAGGCCTTACTTGACCTATTGACATTATGGAAGCGTGCAACGGTGCCGCTCTGCCATCTTAAGAGGCTGAAGCATCAAACTTATAGCCAAAAGAGAAGGCTGTTGGTGCTACAACATACCTCAAGCTTGGACAGAAAAACCTTTTCCTTGGCTTTTTATAGAGGGTGAAAGGTGCTTCCAAAAGGCAATTCTAATTGAATGGGGAAAACCCTAACCTACTAATTTTGTGACCTTTCGAGATAGCGAGTGGTTCCAAAACGCATACACACGTCCCAACTGTTCCCATGAACAACATATCCGAGAGTCGGCCTTTTTGACCCAACAGAAAAAAAAATTCCTTGTTAAGGTCACTTTTTCTATCAGAACTACTCAGAAGTGTAACCCCCAAGTGCTTCTCGATCAGCCTTTGGTCAAGAGACCAATTAAGAGACAGCAAGGTGTCACCGCCCCGAGACTTGACAAGCTTTTCAGAGGGTCTGACTGGGACCTCCACTCCAAATCTCAGCCCTCTAGGACCTCGGGGTCGCCATTCCTAACCCTAACCCCTCCCCCGAAATGTCAACTTTGAACCCTTATAACTTTGTGAAAGAAAGGCCTAGAGGAATGAGGCCAAGTGTTTTGGAAAGGTCTGAATGAGCTCTTTCCAGCATATTTGATCATCAACAGAGGCACTATTTCTTGATATAGAAATTAAATTTGGAACACTTTGCGAAACAAAAAAGTTTAATTGGACTCTGCAGGCGTGTTCGCCATCCCTGAACTAGCCCAGTGTCTTATTTTGGGGCATTTCTGTTGTTTGATTGTGGAATGGTAGTCACTTCCAGATTCGGTACCCCTCTCCTTTTGGAAGCGGGGATAAACCATGAATGATTTCTGAAAAGGAGCCATTTCCTCTGCAGATTCATTCGCCATCCCTAAAATACGCCAGAATCTTAATTTGGGGCAGTTCTGTCTTTTCATTGTGGAACGGTAGACACTTCCAGATTGGGTACTGCACTCTTTTTGGAAGCCCTTAGACATTTTGGAAGCCTTCAGCCTTGCCACTCGGCCATCTTAAGAGACTGAAGCACCAAACTTATACCCAAAAGAGATGGCTGTTGATGCTACACCATACATCAAGCTCAGAAAGAAAGAGCTTTTCTTTGGTCTTTTGGAGAGGCTGAAAGGTGCTTCCAATAGCCACTTTGAACCCTTATAAGCTTTTGAAAGAAAGGCCTAGAGGAGTGAGGCCAAGTGTTTTGGAATGGTCTGAACGAGCGTTTTCCAGCATATGTCATCATCAATAGAAGGCACTATTTCTTGATATAGAAATTAAATTTGGAATACTTTGTGAAACTATAGGTTAAATTGGACGCTGCAGACGCGTTCACCATCCCTGACATAGCCCAGTGTCTTATTTTGGTGCAATTCTGTTGTTTCATTGTGGAACAGTAGACACTTCCACATTGGGTATTCCACTCTTTTTGGAAGGCCTTACTTGACCTATTGACATTATGGAAGCGTGCAACGGTGCCGCTCTGCCATCTTAAGAGGCTGAAGCATCAAACTTATAGCCAAAAGAGAAGGCTGTTGGTGCTACAACATACCTCAAGCTTGGACAGAAAAACCTTTTCCTTGGCTTTTTATAGAGGGTGAAAGTTGCTTCCAAAAGGCAATTCTAATTGAATGGGGAAAACCCTAACCTACTAATTTTGTGACCTTTCGAGATAGCGAGTGGTTCCAAAACGCATTCATGCGTCCCCATTGTTCCCATGAAAGACATATCCGAGAGTCGGCCTGTTTGACCCAACAGAAAAAAAATTCCCTGTTTAGTTCCACTTCCAGATTGGGTACTCCACTCATTTTGGAAGGCCTTTCTTGACCTATTGACATTTGGGAAGCGTGCAACGGTGCCGCTCTGCCATCTTAAGAGGCTGAAGCATCAAACTTATAGCCAAAAGAGGAGGCTGTCGGTGCTACAAAATACCTCAAGCTCGGACAGAAAAACCTTTTCCTTGGCTTTTTATAGAGGGTGAAAGGTGCTTCCAAAAGGCAATTCTAAGTGAATGGGGAAAACCCTAACCTACTAATTTTGTGACCTGTCGAGATAGCGAGTGGTTCCAAAACGCATACATACGTCCCAACTGTTCCCATGAACAACATATCCGAGAGTCGGCCTTTTTGACCCAACAGAAAAAAAAATTCCTTGTTAAGGTCACTTTTTCTATCAGAACTACTCAGAAGTGTAACCCCCAAGTGCTTCTCGATCAGCCTTTGGTCAAGAGACCAATTAAGAGACAGCAAGGTGTCACCGCCCCGAGACTTGACAAGCTTTTCAGAGGGTCTGACTGGGACCTCCACTCCGAATCTCAGCCCTCTAGGACCTCGGGGTCGCCATTCCTAACCCTAACCCCTCCCCCGAAATGTCAACTTTGAACCCTTATAACTTTGTGAAAGAAAGGCCTAGAGGAATGAGGCCAAGTGTTTTGGAAAGGTCTGAATGAGCTCTTTCCAGCATATGTGATCATCAACAGAAGGCACTATTTCTTGATATAGAAATTAAATTTGGAACACTTTGCGAAACAAAAAGTTTAATTGGACTCTGCAGGCGTGTTCGCCATCCGTGATATAGCCCAGTGTCTTATTTTGGGGAATTTCTGTTGTTTGATTGTGGAATGGTAGTCACTTCCAGATTCGGTACCCCTCTCCTTTTGGAAGCGGGGATAAACCATGAATGATTTCTGAAAAGGAGCCATTTCCTCTGCAGACGCGTTCACCATCCCTAAAATAGGCCAGAATCTTATTTTGGGGCAGTTCTGTCTTTTCATTGTGGAACGGTAGACACTTCCAGATTGGGTACTGCACTCTTTTTGGAAGCCCTTAGACATTTTGGAAGCCTTCAGCCTTGCCACTCGGCCATCTTAAGAGACTGAAGCACCAAACTTATACCCAAAAGAGATGGCTGTTGATGCTACACCATACATCAAGCTCAGAAAGAAAGAGCTTTTCTTTGGTCTTTTGGAGAGGCTGAAAGGTGCTTCCAAAAGCCACTTTGAACCCTTATAACCTTTTGAAAGAAAGGCCTAGAGGAGTGAGGCCAAGTGTTTTGGAATGGTCTGAACGAATGTTTTCCAGCATATGTCATCATCAATAGAAGGCACTATTTCTTGATATAGAAATTAAATTTGGAATACTTTGTGAAACTATAGGTTAAATTGGACGCTGCAGACGCGTTCACCATCCCTGACATAGCCCAGTGTCTTATTTTGGTGCAATTCTGTTGTTTCATTGTGGAAAGGTAGACACTTCCAGATTGGGTACTCCACTCTTTTTGGAAGGCCTTACTTGACCTATTGACATTTGGGAAGCGTGCAACGGTGCCGCTCTGACATCTTAAGAGGCTGAAGCATCAAACTTATAGCCAAAAGAGAAGGCTGTTGGTGCTACAACATACCTCAAGCTCGGACAGAAAAACCCTTTCCTTGGCTTTTTATAGAGGGTGAAAGGTGCTTCCAAAAGGCAATTCTAATTGAATGGGGAAAACCCTAACCTACTAATTTTGTGACCTTTCGAGATAGCGAGTGGTTCCAAAACGCATACACACGTCCCAACTGTTCCCATGAACCACATTTCCGAGAGTCGGCCTTTTTGACCCAACAGAAAAAAAAATTCCTTGTTAAGGTCACTTTTTCTATCAGAACTACTCAGAAGTGTAACCCCCAAGTGCTTCTCGATCAGCCTTTGGTCAAGAGACCAATTAAGAGACAGCAAGGTGTCACCGCCCTGAGACTTGACAAGCTTTTCAGAGGGTCTGACTGGGACCTCCACTCCAAATCTCAGCCCTCTAGGACCTCGGGGTCGCCATTCCTAACCCTAACCCCTCCCCCGAAATGTCAACTTTGAACCCTTATAACTTTGTGAAAGAAAGGCCTAGAGGAATGAGGCCAAGTGTTTTGGAAAGGTCTGAATGAGCTCTTTCCAGCATATGTGATCATCAACAGAAGGCACTATTTCTTGATATAGAAATTAAATTTGGAACACTTTGCGAAACAAAAAGTTTAATTGGACTCTGCAGGCGTGTTCGCCATCCCTGAAATAGCCCAGTGTCTTATTTTGGGGCATTTCTGTTGTTTGATTGTGGAATGGTAGTCACTTCCAGATTCGGTACCCCTCTCCTTTTGGAAGCGGGGATAAACCATGAATGATTTCTGAAAAGGAGCCATTTCCTCTGCAGACGCGTTCGCCATCCCTAAAATAGGCCAGAATCTTAATTTGGGGCAGTTCTGTCTTTTCATTGTGGAACGGTAGACACTTCCAGATTGGGTACTGCACTCTTTTTGGAAGCCCTTAGACATTTTGGAAGCCTTCAGCCTTGCCACTCGGCCATCTTAAGAGACTGAAGCACCAAACTTATACCCAAAAGAGATGGCTGTTGATGCTACACCATACATCAAGCTCAGAAAGAAAGAGCTTTTCTTTGGTCTTTTGGAGAGGCTGAAAGGTGCTTCCAATAGCCACTTTGAACCCTTATAAGCTTTTGAAAGAAAGGCCTAGAGGAGTGAGGCCAAGTGTTTTGGAATGGTCTGAAAGAGCGTTTTCCAGCATATGTCATCATCAATAGAAGGCACTATTTCTTGATATAGAAATTAAATTTGGAATACTTTGTGAAACTATAGGTTAAATTGGACGCTGCAGACGCGTTCACCATCCCTGACATAGCCCAGTGTCTTATTTTGGTGCAATTCTGTTGTTTCATTGTGGAACGGTAGACACTTCCACATTGGGTATTCCACTCTTTTTGGAAGGCCTTACTTGACCTATTGACATTATGGAAGCGTGCAACGGTGCCGCTCTGCCATCTTAAGAGGCTGAAGCATCAAACTTATAGCCAAAAGAGAAGGCTGTTGGTGCTACAACATACCTCAAGCTTGGACAGAAAAACCTTTTCCTTGGCTTTTTATAGAGGGTGAAAGGTGCTTCCAAAAGGCAATTCTAATTGAATGGGGAAAACCCTAACCTACTAATTTTGTGACCTTTCGAGATAGCGAGTGGTTCCAAAACGCATTCATGCGTCCCCATTGTTCCCATGAAAGACATATCCGAGAGTCGGCCTGTTTGACCCAACAGAAAAAAAATTCCCTGTTTAGTTCCACTTCCAGATTGGGTACTCCACTCATTTTGGAAGGCCTTTCTTGACCTATTGACATTTGGGAAGCGTGCAACGGTGCCGCTCTGCCATCTTAAGAGGCTGAAGCATCAAACTTATAGCCAAAAGAGAAGGCTGTCGGTGCTACAAAATACCTCAAGCTCGGACAGAAAAACCTTTTCCTTGGCTTTTTATAGAGGGTGAAAGGTGCTTCCAAAAGGCAATTCTAAGTGAATGGGGAAAACCCTAACCTACTAATTTTGTGACCTGTCGAGATAGCGAGTGGTTCCAAAACGCATACATACGTCCCAACTGTTCCCATGAACAACATATCCGAGAGTCGGCCTTTTTGACCCAACAGAAAAAAAAATTCCTTGTTAAGGTCACTTTTTCTATCAGAACTACTCAGAAGTGTAACCCCCCAAGTGCTTCTCGATCAGCCTTTGGTCAAGAGACCCATTAAGAGACAGCAAGGTGTCACCGCCCCGAGACTTGACAAGCTTTTCAGAGGGTCTGACTGGGACCTCCACTCCGAATCTCAGCCCTCTAGGACCTCGGGGTCGCCATTCCTAACCCTAACCCCTCCCCCGAAATGTCAACTTTGAACCCTTATAACTTTGTGAAAGAAAGGCCAAGAGGAATGAGGCCAAGTGTTTTGGAAAGGTCTGAATGAGCTCTTTCCAGCATATGTGATCATCAACAGAAGGCACTATTTCTTGATATAGAAATTAAATTTGGAACACTTTGCGAAACAAAAAGTTTAATTGGACTCTGCAGGCGTGTTCGCCATCCCTGAAATAGCCCAGTGTCTTATTTTGGGGCATTTCTGTTGTTTGATTGTGGAATGGTAGTCACTTCCAGATTCGGTACCCCTCTCCTTTTGGAAGCGGGGATAAACCATGAATGATTTCTGAAAAGGAGCCATTTCCTCTGCAGACGCGTTCACCATCCCTAAAATAGGCCAGAATCTTATTTTGGGGCAGTTCTGTCTTTTCATTGTGGAACGGTAGACACTTCCAGATTGGGTACTGCACTCTTTTTGGAAGCCCTTAGACATTTCTGAAGCCTTCAGCCTTGCCACTCGGCCATCTTAAGAGACTGAAGCACCAAACTTATACCCAAAAGAGATGGCTGTTGATGCTACACCATACATCAAGCTCAGAAAGAAAGAGCTTTTCTTTGGTCTTTTGGAGAGGCTGAAAGGTGCTTCCAAAAGCCACTTTGAACCCTTATAACCTTTTGAAAGAAAGGCCTAGAGGAGTGAGGCCGAGTGTTTTGGAATGGTCTGAACGAACGTTTTCCAGCATATGTCATCATCAATAGAAGGCACTATTTCTTGATATAGAAATTAAATTTGGAATACTTTGTGAAACTATAGGTTAAATTGGACGCTGCAGACGCGTTCACCATCCCTGACATAGCCCAGTGTCTTATTTTGGTGCAATTCTGTTGTTTCATTGTGGAACGGTAGACACTTCCAGATTGGGTACTCCACTCTTTTTGGAAGGCCTTACTTGACCTATCGACATTTGGGAAGCGTGCAACGGTGCCGTTCTGCCATCTTAAGAGGCTGAAGCATCAAACTTATAGCCAAAAGAGAAGGCTGTTGGTGCTACAACATACCTCAAGCTCGGACAGAAAAACCTTTTCCTTGGCTTTTAATAGAGGGTGAAAGGTGCTTCCGAAAGGCAATTCTAAGTGAATGGGGAAAACCCTAAGCTACTAATTTTGTGACCTTTCGAGATAGCGAGTGGTTCCAAAACGCATACACACGTCCCAACTGTTCCCATGAACAACATATCCTAGAGTCAGCCTTTTTGACCCAACAGAAAAAAAATTCCCTGTTTAGTTCCACTTCCAGATTGGGTACTCCACTCATTTTGGAAGGCCTTTCTTGACCTATTGACATTTGGGAAGCGTGCAACGGTGCCGCTCTGCCATCTTAAGAGGCTGAAGCAACAAACTTATAGCCAAAAGAGAAGGCTGTTGGTGCTACAACATACCTCAAGCTCGGACAGAAAAACCTTTTCCTTGGCTTTTTATAGAGGGTGAAAGGTGCTTCCAAAAGGCAATTCTAAGTGAATGGGGAAAACCCTAACCTACTAATTTTGTGACCTTTCGAGATAGCGAGTGGTTCCAAAACGCATTCACGCGTCTCCATTGTTCCCATGAACGAAATATCCGAAACGCTGCTTGTTTGACCCAACAGAAATAATGATCCCTATTAATGTCACTTTTTCTATCAGAACTCCTCAGATGTGTAACGCACATGTGCTTCTCGTGCAGCATTTGGGTGAGAGACCAATTAAGAGACTGGAAGGTGTCACCTCCTCAAGACTTGCTACGCTTGCTTACAGGGTAAGACTGGGACCTCGTCCACTTCGACTTTCAGCTCTCTGTGCCCTCTAGAAGGAATTGAACCCCTGTCGCTGTGGTACGGACGGGTCCTTAATGGGACGCAGGAGGTTCCATAGGAGCAACCGTTTTTGATAGGATTTATTGGAGCTATTTTACCTTATTGTCTTTTTTAACACTTAATTACTGATGAATTTAAGATGAGAGAATTTAGTCACACTGACGCGGGACTCTCACTGACTCTACCCGGTGAACCACTGGGGCTAACCTGCTTGACCCAACATCGAACCCCTGTCGCTGTGGTGAGGCCTGGGCTTTAGTGGTACACACTCTACCCAGTAAACCACCGGGACAACCTAAGATTGACTTGTTTTAGTTAAACTCATTTAAATGCATGAGGAATCGCTCCATCTGGTCCTGAAATGTGGTAGTGATGAAAAGCCTTATAATCAGTCAGTAATTGTACACAGGTGTGCAAACAAACAATTTGAACCAGTGAATGCTGAGAGAGCAGAGTCTTTTACTGCTCCCGATACCCTTTGATGCTTTTGAGCATTAAATGCAAATTTTTGATATTTCTATCAATTTTCATCTATTTGTGCATGCATGTTAGAGCTTGGAGCCAACACAGACTACCCGATAGACTACCAGACAACTTAAACAAACCAAGTAAGTGCAATAACCGCCTCTACATTTATTGTCAATGGGGAAATCCAACAAAGACAAAAGGCCAAAATATATAATAATAAAAATAATAATAATAATAAAGAAACAGTCACAAAGCATATCCTCAATGGCACAAAATGGCAACACATTTATTTTAACAATAACAGAAGTTAAATACATTCAAAATACCTGCAGTATAGCCTGCAAATATATATTAAATTGTAATATAAAAATAGGAGGTAGAAAAGATTATTTTTGGCCGTTTTTACGACATTTTTTTCGGCCGTTAGCTGTCACAAGGACAGGTTCGTCCATTATGTCAAAATCCATGACCATCAAAATCCAAATTGAATCGCTAAAGAATATAAACGTAAATGTACTGTGTTGTTGATATCTGACAGCTGTCCAAAAAGCAGCTCCTCAGGGCGCCGCCATTTTGAAGTCACATGATTCCATGTTGCGTTGTGATTGGTTCTAAGAACGTAGAGGCTTTTGTTGACAAAGGGAAGTGGTGTTTAGAGGTTTTTGCATACAAATGGAGATTTCAGACCAGGAAAATAGTGGTATATAGCGGGTTTTGACGAGAAATTAACCCTAACCCTAAAGCATACTACGTGCGGAGAGCATTCACTCAATGTCTTTATCTCATTTTTGACGGAGGTGGCGTTTAGAGGCCTTTGCATCTGAACTCTTCATATGTTCAATGGTGACACACAAAAATGACCACTTCCAACTTCAGGACATTTACCTAATTCCAACTTCCAAATTGTAGACATGGACCAATCGCTGTTGGTGGACTTAGAATATAAATTGATTTTTAACGAACTTCCAAGTTCAGGACATTTACCGACTTCCAACTTCCAAATTGTAGACATGAACCAATTGCTGTTGGTGGACTTAGACTATACATTGATTTTTAACGAACTTCCAACTTCAGGACATTTACCTAATTCCAACTTCCAAATTGTAGACATGGACCAATTGCTGTTGGTGGACTTAGACTATAAATTGATTTTTAACGAACTTCCAAGTTCAGGACATTTACCTACTTCCAACTTCCAAATTGTCGACATGAACCAATTGCTGTTGGTGGACTTAGACTATGCATTGATTTTTAACGAACTTCCAACTTGAGGACATTTACCTACTTCCAACTTCCAAATAGTAGACATGAACCAATTGCTGTTGGTGGACTTAGACTGTACATTGATTTTTAACGAACTTCCAACTTCCAAATTGTAGACATGAACCAATTGCTGTTGGTGGACTTAGACTATACATTGATTTTTAACGAACTTCCAACTTCAGGACATTTACCTACTTCCAACTTCCAAATCGTAGACATGAACCGATTGCTGTTGGTGGACTTAGACTATGCATTGATTTTTAACGAACTTCCAACTTCAGGACATTTACCTAATTCCAACTTCCAAATTGTAGACATGGACCAATCGCTGTTGGTGGACTTAGAATATAAATTGGTTTTTAACGAACTTCCAAGTTCAGGACATTTACCTACTTCCAACTTCCAAATTGTAGACATGAACCAATTGCTGTTGGTGGACTTAGACTATACATTGATTTTTAACGAACTTCCAACTTCAGGACATTTACCTACTTCCAACTTCCAAATCGTAGACATGAACCGATTGCTGTTGGTGGACTTAGACTATGCATTGATTTTTAACGAACTTCCAACTTGAGGACATTTACCTACTTCCAACTTCCAAATAGTAGACATGAAGCAATTGCTGTTGGTGGACTTAGACTGTACATTGATTTTTAACGAACTTCCAACTTCCAAATTGTAGACATGAACCGATTGCTGTTGGTGGACTTAGACTACACATTGATTTTTAACGAACTTCCAACTTCAGGACATTTACCTACTTCCAACTTCCAAATTGTAGACATGAACCGATTGCTGTTGGTGGACTTAGACTACACATTGATTTTTAACGAACTTCCAACTTCAGGACATTTACCTACTTCCAACTTCCAAATCGTAGACATGAACCGATTGCTGTTGGTGGACTTAGACTATACATTGATTTTTAACAAACTTCCAACTTCAGGACATTTACCTACTTCCAACTTCCAAATCGTAGACATGAACCGATTGCTGTTGGTGGACTTAGACTATACATTGATTTTTAACTAACTTCCAACATGAGGACATTTACCTACTTCCAACTTCCAAATAGTAGACATGAACCAATTGCTGTTGGTGGACTTAGACTGTACATTGATTTTTAACGAACTTCCAACTTCAGGACATTTACCCACTTCCAACTTCCAAATCCACATGAAGCAATTGCTGTTGGTGGACTTAGTGTATGAATACATTTTGAATTAGTATAAAAATTCCAAACTACTGATGATTAGTTTTACCATGGTTCACTACTGCCCCCTAGAGATTTTCCAAATAACACTTCCAAATTCAGAAATTACTGATGTTTAGTTTTACCATGGATCACTACTGCCCCTAGTGATTTTCCAAATAACACTTCCAAATTCAGAAATTACTGATGTTAAGTTTTACCATGGTTCACTACTGCCCCCTAGAGACTTTCCAAATTACACTTCCAAATTCAGAAATTACTGATGTTTAGTTTTACCATGGATCATTACTGCCCCTAGTGATTTTCCAAATAACACTTCCAAATTCAGAAATTACTGATGTTAAGTTTTACCATGGATCACAACTGCCCCCTAGAGATGTTCTAAATTATACTTCCAAATCCAGGCATTAATTTTTCCGACTCAGTGCTGCCCTCTTTTGCCTGGGAGTTTCCGTTTCCAACTTCCAAATCCAGCTTCCAACTTCCAGCTTCCAACTTCCAACTTCCATTTCCAGCTTCCAGATTCCAACTTCCAACTTCCAGATCTAGATATGTTCAATGGTGACACTCTGACAAAAATTCCAAATTGGAGGGTGTAAGGTCGGGGTGAATCTGGGTGTTCCAAATCGCACATACAAACCCATGTTAAATTGAGCCACAACCCTAACCCTAACCCTAACCCCTATCCTATCCTAACCCTAACCCCAACCCTGACCCTAGCCCTAACCCTAACCTCAACCCCGCCCCCCAATCTTATTCCTAACCTTAAGACTTTAACACTCCAAACAAACCCCAGCTGTTCTATGGTTTAAAGGGAAAAGAGCTGTGTGTCTATAGATGTATTAATTTGATGCCTTATAGCCCTCTGGTTTGGTTTTGGGGTGGAGGTGACCTTGTTGCCTTTCATATCTAGGCCCGTGCATTTAGTGCCACCGCCTTCGGCGTTGGCACTCAGCTTCTCATACCTAACCCGCCAGTGCCACTTATGTTGGGCTCTTGGTCGCCTTCGCCTCCCTACAACCTAAAATAACCCAATAATGTGGGTTCAGGTATATCGTTTGCAGGGCCACCACTGTACATCCATTTTTGATTGGCGTACTTTTTGTTTGGACTCTCTTGTTGTAATTATGTTCATTATGTTCAATATGGTTCTCGTGTTACAGTCCTTCTGATATGGTCTTACTGACATAATTATGAGGATACATGTTTTGTTACACATTTATATATACACAGATGTTTACTTGAGCGTGATGTTATATGTGCCTTGGCGACTTTCAGGTGGTGGAATTAACAGCTGGGCATCTGTCCCTTGTAATATCGGATTTGACCTTGTATCTTTATGTTTATATATGTATGTATATATATGTATATATATATATATATATATATATATATATATATATATATATATATATATATATATATATATATATATATATATATATGTGTGTATATATATATATATATATATATATATTATTTTATATAATTGCTTTAATGTATTTTAGTTTCTTATTTTTGATTTATTATTTTTTATTTATTATATTAGAAAATTTTATTTATTTATAATTTTTTTTTCCTTTTTTCCGTTTCATTGGTTCACCCGGAACCGGAAGTAGCGTCAGGGGTCATGTCCGGTCGGGATAGTACCATGTTGAAGCGTTCGTTGTCTCTTCCGCTCTCTTCCACCTGTCGTAAGCCACACGTTGCTCGGTCGTTTTAAGGTTACTTGTTATTAGCAGCTGAGGAAGGTCTTTTAAGACCGAAACGTACTGCTTTAATTTGAATAAATCTCTTATAGATAAAACATCACGACTCCGATTTTTTACACGTTTTTTACGGGTTTTTAGTTCATTCCGGTTTTGTTTATTTCTGGATGGACCACCACGAGTGACCCACAGCAACCAAAATGGCGACAGACCGTTATGAGATGGACGACCAGTGGATTACGGTGACCCGTGGACGGAACCGAGGTAGGAATTACAATGAACCTGACCCCAGGGGCCTTAGACCTGTTCCTTCTTTTCACCAACAGGACCGCGTCCAGGGTCCCCGAGACTATCGACCCCCCAGGGCCCCTAGCCCATATCTTTCGGTTCACCGCCGTGACCGTGACGAGGGTCCTCGCGGCTATCAACCACAGTGGGTTAGCCGCAGCTATGCGGATGCGCTCCGCTCCGACCGTGGTCCTCACGGACGGGGGCCTGCCCCGAACGAGTACCCCCGCCCGTACGGTCGTGGGACTGCGAGATACGCTCCACCACGACACGACGGGTCCCGCAACAACGACGATCGCCGCTACCACCGCACAGCACGGAGACAGGGCGTCGCCGGGCGGCGTCGCCGTGTCCACGGACCCCCTCTCCCTACCCAGGACACGACACCTGGTACTACTGCCTCTGCTCCGGACCCAGACTTTTCGGGTAAAGTGCGTGTTTTGTTGAGAATAATTAAAGTATTTCATCATTTAATTAATGTCACTGCAGAACAGGCCCCCGTCTCCATTTTGAAAATCACAGCCAATTTGGCTTTGGCTATTAAACCGGCGGCCCCGCATCCGGCCACGATGACGTTAATAGAGGGTAATGCGAGACATTGGGAGCACACAACAATGTTGATCCTTAGAGATCACTATAATGATACGTTGGCCAATGACATCCAGATTTTGTTGCAACTCCCTGCGGGTGATTGGCAACAGCCCTTTGCGGTGGCTTCCTCCTGGGCTAGACGCCATTTTGGTAGAAGACTCAACCCACAGACATTGCAGGATGTACATGCTATGCTCACACAAAAACTTTGTTTTGAGGTGACTCCACGACGGGAGACGGCCCCTCCCTCCACGCCAACCGGGGCCTCCGTGGTAGCAGAGCGACCCTCGGCACACGTGTCTGCGTCCGCCACAGACCCCCGCCCAGATAACCCTAGCGTCACGGTTGAGGTCCAACTCCACCCACCGCCCAGACACCAGCTGCTCCCCACACCCACGGGGTTCTCGGACTCGAGCGGCCATCCCCACAGCTCTGCAGCCGGCCCGGACCAGTCTCCTGCCTTGAGGGCCCCAGCCTCTCCCCCTCTCCCTCCCCGCCCTTGTTCTCCTCCCCCCCTCCTCCTCCCTTTTCCCGCCTTTTCTCCTCTCCCCTCTCCCCCCTCCTCCTCCCCCCCTTCTTCGCATCTGCCCTCACTCCAGGTCCCGACCCCTTCTGAGGCACCCGCTGCTCGCCCGGTGACCTGTGACCCGCCGCCGCTGGCCCCTCGCACACAAAGGACCGAGAAGACACGGACGACCACCCAGCCACCTCTCATCTCTGTCGGCTCCCCCTGGACCCCGGCTCGGACGTCAACCCCTTCGGCCGACGCTGGTGTTGCTGTGACTCCCCCACCGTTGCTGCTGGACCTGTCCACTGAGGAGATCCACATGTCACCAGTCTTGGACCCCACCGCAGCGGCGACAGACGACCCACGAGGGGGTTCCCTGCAGCAGCTTCAGGTGCCCCTGGCCCCAGCACTCATGGGCCCGACTCGTACCACGGCGCAGAGTCAACTCATCTTCACGAAACCTGCGTTGGAGACCTCCACTTCCACTCCAACCCGCAGGCCCACCCGCCACGTCAACACCGGCCAGAAAATGAAGGATTGGTCCCTTACAGCACGAAACAAGTGGGTTATTATGGGTGATTCTACTCTGACCAGAATGCCACCTTTTACGGAGGCGGACCTACAAGTGGATGCCTTCCCGGGTGCTACTTTTCGGCACGCGGAGGCTATTATGGCCAAAACAACTGTGTCGGCTGTGGTAGAAAAGGTAATTCTAGCCTTTGGCATTAACAACAGGGCACAGAAGGTCGAAGAGACCACTATCAAACAGCTACAGAAGGCCATTAAAATGGCTAAACTAGCCTTTCCGATGGCCCATGTCTATGTACCTCTGATTAACTTTTCGAAGGCTTTGCCCCATCTGGAACAGACCAATCTCTGCCGTCTTAACAAATATATCACCAATAACTGCAACTCTATTCCAGAGCTACCGAGTAGGGACTTCACCACGGACAGCGACCACGTTCACTGGTCCTACGACACAGCGAAGCACATGCTGCATCATTGGGTGCAGAGGTTAAAGTGTGTAGCCCCGTGAACACTATTTTGAAAACGGGGTCTAAGAATGTTATAATCCTTTGTAAACATTTTGAAATTACTGCTGCACAGCTTTTATTATTAAACAGGGGTCTTAATTTCATCCCGTCTGTAGGCAACAACAGGGGAATACGTGAGCAGACACAGCTGGATATCCATGCCTACCATAGGAGAGTTAAATTAGCGGTTCACTTTGAACACAAACAGGAATCTGTATGCCCACCTTTTACCCCCAAGTCCACCTGGGTTCCACCTGAGGGTGTACTGCCTCACCAGGTGAACCACCTAATACAGGCTGACCTACGCCACTTTCATGATGACCTTCGGATTGGGTGGGTCAGACCAAACTTAGAGAGTTTCGAGGTTGAAGCCCTTAGCTCGTTGCGTAAAAACAAACACATAGTCATAAAGCCTGCGGACAAGGGTAGCGCTGCTGTCGTTATGGACAGGACTCAATATGTGTGGGAGGCTTATAGGCAATTGAATGACACCAACTATTATTCTAGGCTTAAAAAACCCATCTATAAAGATACTATTCCCTTGATACAGGAGATTATTCAGTCACTAGTGGTTAAAAAATTCATTAACCACAAACAAATGGCCTATCTTTTGGGTGGGACTGAACCCAGGCCCAGATTGTTTTATATGTTGCCCAAAATCCACAAGGATCCCTCCAAGTGGAGCAAGCCTGGTGAAATACCCCCTGGTCGCCCGATTGTTTCAGATTGTGGGAGTGAAACGTATTTCACAGCTGAATATATTGATTATTACCTTAATCCTCTTTCGATTAGGCATGCCAGTTATATCAAGGACACATACGATTTCGTGGCCAAAATCAGACAGCTCAGTATTCCTGTGGACTCCTTTCTGTTCACAATGGATGTGGATAGCCTTTACACCAACATTGATATCCCAGAGGGCATTCAGGCTGTAAAAAACATCTTCCACGAGTATCCTGACAGTAAGCGCCCAGACAAGGAACTCCTAAAATTACTACACATAAACTTAACCAGAAATGATTTTGAATTTGATGGCACGTTCTTCCTTCAAACCAAGGGGACGGCTATGGGTAAAAAATTTGCCCCTGCGTATGCGAACATTTTTATGGCCCAGTGGGAAACTTCAGCACTATCAGCTTGTGAGAAAAAACCCCTTCATTATTATAGATACTTGGATGACATTTGGGGCATCTGGCCGCACTCGAGAGAGGATTTTGATACTTTCTGTAGCTTTCTTAATAACCATAACGCATCCATTAAGATCAAGTCTACCTTCAGCCACTCCTCTGTTGATTTCCTTGACACTTGTACTTTTAAAGGTCACGACTTCATCCAGTCCCTTAAACTAGACATCAGGGTCTTCTTTAAAGAAACTGACACACATGCCCTGCTTTATAAGACCAGTTTCCACCCTAGACACACTTATGCGGGTTTGGTTAAGTCACAACTTTTGAGATTTCAGAGAATATGCACCAAGGAAGCTTATTTCATAGAAGCCACCAAGGTGCTATTTACGGCTCTGTCCACCAGGGGGTACTGCCGCTCTTTTTTACGCAAAGGTTTGAAGACTTTTACAAACACAAAACCATTAACGGTTGAGCCCTTACTCCCATTTATCACCACGTATTCCCCCACGGCAGTTAAATTAGTTAAGGTTATCAAAAACAATTTCAACAATTTTATAGTACAAAACAACCATTTGCAGGGGTTTAGGATTATAGCGGCCTTCAGGAAAAATAAGAACCTTCAGGATACCTTGGTCAGAGCTAAACTCCAACCACTGAGGATTCCCAGGCCATCGGGACATGGAGTTTTCTTTCAGACTCAATTCTGGGCGCGGAACCAACATAACAAAAATATTTTCCCTACACAGAGGGGTGTATCCGCTAAATCCAAGAACTGTGTTTATCTGATTTGGTGCAAGAGCTGTGGCGTACAATATGTAGGGGAAACGGGTAACACGCTGTTAACCAGATTTACACAGCACAGATATAATATCTGCAGGGCTAAGGGACCTCATACCCCTCTCGTGGACCACTTTTTGCAACATGGCTGGCACAACCTCGTAGCCACGATACTCCAATCAAACCCTAGGTGGTCTATCGCCCAGAGGAAAAGAACTGAGAGGGAATGGATTGTTAAACTCGATACTTTACAGCCGTTGGGCTTGAATGAGAGGGGAGGGCGATCATGAGGATTCTTATACCTAGGCCCGGATGTCCCTAACCCTAACCCTTACCCTAACCTTGACCCTAATCCTTAACCCCGACCCTAACCCTAACCCCTAAGCCTAACCCTAACCTTAACCCCTAATCCTAACCCCAACCCCAACCCCTATCCTAACCCCAACCCTGATCCTAGCCCTTAACCCAACCCCTACCTTAACCCCTAACCCTAACCCCGACCCCAACCCCTATCCTATCCTAACCCTAACCCCAACCCTGACCCTAGCCCTAACCCTAACCTCAACCCCGCCCCCCAATCTTATTCCTAACCTTAAGACTTTAACACTCCAAACAAACCCCAGCTGTTCTATGGTTTAAAGGGAAAAGAGCTGTGTGTCTATAGATGTATTAATTTGATGCCTTATAGCCCTCTGGTTTGGTTTTGGGGTGGAGGTGACCTTGTTGCCTTTCATATCTAGGCCCGTGCATTTAGTGCCACCGCCTTCGGCGTTGGCACTCAGCTTCTCATACCTATCCCTAACCCTAACCCTAACCCTAACCCTAACCCCCCGTCTACCATTACAACCGGTCACTTAAATGATTAGAACCCTTCCATGGCCGGGCGCGGCCCGCCCCTGCCCTAACCTTAACCGCGCCTTAACCCCTCGTCACCCACTCCGTCTCACCTTAACCCCTCGTCACCCACTCCGTCTCACCTTAACCCCTGGTCACCCACTCCGTCTCACCTTAACCCCTCGTCACCCACTCCGTCTCACCTTAACCCCTCGTCACCCACTCCGTCTCACCTTAACCCCTGGTCACCCACTCCGTCTCACCTTAACCCCTCGTCACCCACTCCGTCTCACCTTAACCCCTCGTCACCCACTCCGTCTCACCTTAACCCCTCGTCACCCACTCTGTCTCACCTTAACCCCTGGTCACCCACTCCGTCTCACCTTAACCCCTCGTCACCCACTCCATCTCACCTTTACCCCTGGTCACCCACTCCGTGTCACCTTAACCCCTCGTCACCCACTCCGTCTCACCTTAACCCCTGGTCACCCACTCCGTCTCACCTTAACCCCTCGTCACCCACTCCGTCTCACCTTAACCCCTGGTCACCCACTCCGTCTCACCTTAACCCCTCGTCACCCACTCCGTCTCACCTTAACCCGCCTGTGGCCTCCACTGCGGACCCCCACCACCTCCCTAACCCTAACCAGCTTCCCTCCTCTACGCCTCACCTTAACCGGCTCCCCTCCCACACTGGAGGGGCCGACTTAGGGTCCGCCCCCGTCCTCACACCGGCTGAGGGGGGCCCCCACTAGGAGGGCCTGGATCCCTGAGTTAGGTGGTCTTCCCCAACAGGTTCCCTGAGGGGACCCCTGACATCAGGAGCGGAGACGATCAGGGGGGTCAGCCACACACACACATCATACCCCTCATCAGCACATTGACACATAACATTACACACACTCCACACTGAACCATGCATTCACATGCACACAACACAACAATCCCACACTCCAGAATCATAAAATAATATCATTTTACAGGAAAGTCCTGGGACCTCCAGGATGTCCTGGTGCGGGCCGCTTCTCCACAGATATTAGAAGCCCCCCCTCTCCACATCAAAGCCATTTTCAGCAGCTGGCGGTCTTCAGGAACCAGCACGCCTCCACCTCCAGCCCTGTTCCGCAAAAACTCACCATACTGGACAAAAACATCATCTACGCCATCACATGCTCTGAATGCCACATCATTTATGTCAGCGAAACAAAGCCCAGGATACTCACCAGACTTAAACAGCAGTTATATACTATACACATAGGCACACTCAACACTCAAACGGTCCAACACTTCCAAACACACCCCATCACCTCACTATTCATCACCGGGCTGGAGATGAAGGCGTGCTGGTGGGACAGACAGAGGAAGGCGGCGGAGCATAGGTGGATAGCCAAGCTTAGGACCCTTCCCCCCTTGGGCCTGAACATCAGGGAGTAGGGGCCGCGCTGGGACGCTGCTGGGGGCGCTGGGGGGTCCTGGGACTCCTCCTTGGGGGTTCCCTGCATGGCGTCGGGTCCACTGTGTGTTTTAATATGTTCCATGTTTTTATCTTTACTGTGTGCTTCCTTTGCGTCATTATTTTACTGAGGCCTTCCACCTCTTTCACTCCCCCATTTATTACAATGGAGGCTTCTTTTATGTGAAAGGATGGTATGAATGTGTGAATGGTTTTTGAATGTGTGAATGAGCACTTATTTTTCCCTGTTTGTTTTTAATACTTCTTGCATGCTTTTACCATGTTTTTATAGATATGTATATTTGTAAATTGTTACATTAAAGGGGTTCCTGTATTTTTCACCCATGAATTCCTCAGATTGCAGTGTGTGTAACGTGAGCGTTTGGCTGAACCCAAGTGCACAGACGGGTGAAGAGCGTGGAACAGTGTCAATCGTTTATTCGGATTCAGGATCGGCAGGCAGGATAGTCAGACAGGCGGGGATCAGGAACCGGCAGAATAGTCAGACAGGCGGGGATCAGGAGCAGGCAGGATAGTCAGACAGGCGGGGATCAGAGAGCAGGCAGGATAGGTGGTAGGTCAGGATTCGAATCGCGGGAAGGCACTGTGAAACACAAGAGACAGGGAATGTTTGGGAGGAAAGGACTGATATAGGGGGAACACAGGTGAAGGTGGTTGGGTTAATTGGGAGTGATCAGGGTGGCAGGCAGGTGAATGGGAAAACCAGGGGCGGATCATGACAGTGTGCTCCTTTTTATTCCTATATTTTGTATTCATGTGCAAGATTTACTATTTATGAGAGAATGTGTATGGATGAGTCTGTATGCGTGGATAAATGTGTTTGTGTGTGTCTCTCTCTCTACACATATGTTTATATATGTGTATATAAATATATATATATATATATATTTTTTATTTATATGCATGTTTGTGTGGTCTTCAGATCCCGCCCGTGTGTGTGTGTGTGTATGTGTGTGTGTGTGTGTGTGTGTGTGTGTGTGTGTGTGTGTGTGTGTGTGTGTGTGTGTGTGTGTGTGTGTGTGTGTGTGTGTGTAGTGTACCACATGAAGGCGGACGGCTGTGTGACGGTGTGTAAGGAGGACGTCTCAGAGCTGATCCACAGATACAGGAAGGACATGTTCTGACCTCTGACCTCCCACCTGGAGCCCCATGTGACCCGGCCAGAGGACGGGCTCTGACCTCTGACCTCCCACATGGAGCCCCACGTGACCCGGCCAGAGGACGGGCTCTGACCTCTGACCTCCCACCTGGAGCCCCGTGTGACCCGGCCAGAGGACGGGCTCTGACCTCTGACCTCCGACCTGGAGCCCCATGTGACCCGGCCAGAGGACGGGCTCCTGATCAACTCTCATCATCACATCACTCATGATCACCGAGCGTCGTGTCCAGGAATGTTTTAATAAAGCGCTGAGAGCAGAACGCTGGGACTCCTGTGAGCTCATTACACCAAACATACCCAACGCCTTTAGTTTCAGGACGTTTTCATCTACAAGCTTCAGTTAAAACCCCTAAACAGCATCGCTCTGGTACATTGGAACTCCCCTGAAAAGGTGATGAGTGATTAGTGACTTTTCCTTTGTTTTTCCTGACCTTACAAGCCCTCTAAGACAGACTTCCAGTGGTGGCGTCAGATAAAACATGAAGTTTTGGATAAAGTGAAGTGAAGATTCAGTTAAGCCTGTAAAATGTGCATCCGAAAAGTTTATACACACAATTTCAATGTGTTTGAATCACACATTATAGCCAAGCTTGTGTTGTTGTTAGTGTAGGATCAATAGGTCGATTAGTGAAGCTCCAGATTGATACTCCGTTTTCCCCTCGACGCATACCTCACCCAATATCCACAAAAATGAAGTTTAAAAGGTTTACTTGTCAAACGCAAACTACAAAAATCATTTTCCACAAGATGAGGTTTTGATTAGTGGTGAGAGATAGAAAGAGAGGTCAAAAAACTGTGTGGCTCCACGTTGTTATCCTGACTGTCTGTCACCGGTAGGTAACACCAATAAGTTCCTCTCACACTTCAAAATAAAGTAACTAAATGCGCGCATACACCAAAAATATTGCAAGTAAATTTCAAAATAAAATTCTATGTATTCAAAAGTAACACAATTGACTATTATATTATTTCTCTTTTGAAAAATCCATAAAATATGGATTTTATGGATTATGGATTCATGGAACCCCTAAACAGCATCGCTCTGGTACATTAGAACTCCACTGAAAAGGAAGTTCATAAAATATGAACTTAAATAAAGTAAACAGGCATTTAGGCTCCTACATTGAGCATGAATGCTACGTTCAGGTATCCAAATGATCTAGCGGTGTTCAGGTTGGCTACAGGCTACGTGATAACTAAACCAACATCTAGACATTGGTAATTCATGAATAGTAGTGATTGGTAATAAATACATTGTGGTACATCGTAGTACTCGGTGTCCGTGACAACCTGACGCAGCGCGCACTGTGAAGAAAACACCAGCCTGCGTGGGGGGGGGGGGGGCTCCTGGGTCTTCACCACCCACCGGGTCCTGACCCCCGTCCCGGGGAAGTACGAGTTGCTAGGCAACGGCGCCCTGGTGGGGCACCGGGTCCAGCGGTCCGAGGGCGGGACCTACACCTGCTGGGTGGGGGAGGGGCGTTGCCAAGGGCGACCACGGCGCTGGAAGTGCTGCTGACTCCGCCCTCCAACGGACCCCGCTGAGAAGAGAGAGACCCCCCCACCCGTCTACAGGGCTAGACACACACACACATGAACTTACATAGACACACACACACACATGAACTTACATAGACACACACACACACACACACATGAACTCACATACACACACACACACACACGAACTTAAATAGACACACACACACACATGAACTTACATAGACACACACACACACATGAACTCACATAGACACACACACACACACACATGAACTCACATAGACACACACGCATGAACTTACATAGACACACACACACATGAACTCACATAGACACACACACACACATGAACTTACAGACACACACACACACACATGAACTTACATAGACACACACACATGAACTTACATAGACACACACACACACAAACTTACATAGACACACACACACACATGAACTTACATAGACACACACACACACACACACATGAACTTACATAGACACACACACACATGAACTTACATAGACACACACACACACATGAACTCACATAGACACACACAGCCACATGAACTTACATAGACACACACACACACACCCACACACATGAACTTACATAGACACACACAGACACACACACATGAACTTACATAGACACACACACACACACATGAACTTACATAGACACACACACACATGAACTTACATAGACACACACACACCCACACACCGAGGGGGGGGGGGGGGGGGGGGGGGGGGGGGAGACGGGGGAGAGAGAAAGAGAGACAGAGTGTGTCCGGCCGTCTGTCTGTGGTTTCTTTCCATAACCGACACAGAGACACTGAGAACCCCCCCAACCAAAACCCAGGGAGGAAAAACATTTGTGGTTTTATTTATAATTTCTGATTAATATTAGGTCTGTCAAGCGATTATAAAACATAATCTAATTAATTACAGGCTCTAATTAATCTAAATTAATCTCATACTTACATTTTTCCGAGAAGGTATTTCAAAAATAATTTAATTCAATTAACATTTCTTTCATTAACATACGGTGCATATTAAGATCAAATGAATAACATTTCCGTCTCACTCAGGATTCAATGCATCTCAGTCGAGTGTGGCTTGACGAGGCTGGCTGCTAGCGCCAGCTTCAGGGGCGGTGGCAGCTCGTACCTGCCAGCTTGCTACCAAACGTTTTGGGTTGAGGTGATATTTAAGGGTTGAAGAACTCCGGTGATAGGAAAATTCCTTACTACAGAGATTGCAGATAACGGTGTTCCTAACTACAGTTCCGTCTCGGAGTTTAAACTTGAACTTTCCGTGCACGGGGCCGAGCAGCGTCTTCTCGTCTGCCTCCATTTTGTTTCAACGCAAATGACACACCGGGTCAAAGGGCACTATAGAAGTGCGATTAATCTGCGTTCATTTTGTTAAAGCGTTATTTTTTCTGTGATTAATTAATCGGAATTAAAGCGTTAATTTGACAGGCCTAATTAATATATTATTTTTCTTAAGGCACTTATTGAAGCATTATTCACTAATAAAACAAGAAATCATCGGCTCAACACACGAAAACATTCAGTTGGATCCACCGAGTTGTTTATTGCAATTATGCTTCATTAACAAATACAACAGAAAAATAGCCCCTTACATGGACACAATAAACAGGAGGACTAAAACAATAGAAGCAGCAGACTTTACAAATCATCATCAGGTGTGCACATATCTTTAATAACTGAGCATGTTCTGCGGACGCTTGGTTCCCATCAGAACACAAAAAATCAAGATTCAGTTTAAAGTAATTTACAACATGCAACATTATCGCATATACCTCTTGGTTATTATTAATAAAATATAAAATCTGCTTTAAATCAGGTTGTAAATCAGGGTTATAACAAAAATGATGATATCAGAGCCCTTAAGACCAAAACTGGTGACGTCTGAAAACATACAAACATTTACCATCAATAGGTATTTTACATACATTTCAAATAATAAATGTGCTTATCTAACTATGGAAGATCTTAAAAGTCTTTTCATGGTTTATCATACTATACTGTCTAGAAGAGGGAGAGAGATGGAAAGAAAAAGAGAGAGAGAGGGAGGGAGAGAGAGAGAGAGGGAAAGAAAAATAGAGATAGAGAGAGAGAGAGAGAGAGAGGGAAAGAAAAATAGAGAGAGAGAGAGACAGAGAGAAAAATAGAGAGTAACAGAGAGAGAGAGAGAGAGAGAAATAGAGAGAGAGAGACTATAACTGCCACAGAGACACTGAGTCATCAGTCCTCTCAGTGTGTGTGTGTGTGTGTGTATGTCTGTGCATGTGTATGTGTGTGTGTGTGTGTGTGTGTGTGTGTGTGTGTGTGTGTGTGTTTGTGTGAGTGTGTATGTTGTGGCAACCCGGCCCCAAAACACCTGCGAGGGAGGGAGGGACTTTGATTTATAGTTCCGCTGGGATGGGAGATTCCCCATTTTGCATTATTTTCCCCTGAATAAATGCGCCGTTGCCGGCCGTTTTCTCATCAGAGACTTGTGTTGATTTGGGGGAGGTGGGGCACGACGGAACCAGGTTACCACCATGTGTGTGTTTGCATGTGTGTGTGTGTTTGTGTGTGGTCCTCCTCCCCCGCGCCAGCTTTTTTTTTTTCTACAACCGACACAGAGTCGCTGAGCTCCCCCTCTCCTCTCCCACTGGGGTCCCCCCCCACCATACCAAGACCCCAGGGAGGAGGTCCTCCTGGGTGAAGGAGGACCAGAAGGTGTGGAGGTGTGTCAGTGTGTCTGAGGACCCTCCTCCACCTGGGGACACTCTGTAGAAGGACAGAGAGCCAGCAGGCCGGTCCAGATACACTCCTACTCTGGTGGAGCCAGCGGGGGGGAGAGGGAGGACTGTTCTCCTACCGTTGTACTGGGCAGAGTAACCATCATCATCACATTGAAGACTCCAGGACTTGTTGTTCCCTCCAAGCCCGCTGTCACGACCCGCTCCTCTCCTTGTTATTCCTCTGTATGTCACTCCTATATCAACATCTCCTTCCCACTCTACCTCCCAGTAACAGCGGCCAGTCAGAGCCTCTCTACCCAACACCTGGGGCCAGGAGTGAAATCTCTCTGGGTGAACCGGGTATGACTGGTCCTCTCTAACCCGCGTCACCTTCCTGTTGTCCTCAGACAGAGAGAGGTCTCTGTGGGCCGTGTTGGGGTCCAGTGTAAGTTCACAGGCATCTGAGGGAGAACCAGACATGATGAGCTGCTGAACCGCTCTTCATCCTCATCATCATCATCATTATCATCACTAGTACTGTTCTCCTGCGCTCTTCTTCTCTTTATTTTCTTACAGACTCTTTTTGTGATCGCTCTCTCTTCTTCAAACATTAACATAGAAAGACAAAAAAAATATCATATGATAGGTACTATATTGGAATCATGTGTTGTATATTTTCTAAGCAATAGGACACATTGTGTTTAAGTAAATTAAAGTTAAAGTTGATTGGAAATCCCATGTCTGTGTGAGTGGCTGTCTCAGTCAAAACATTGAAACGAGGACAAATGTATAAAGTGCATTTACTCCCTCAATATTTACTTTTTTTTTACACATTAACATATCATACATCAAAATGTTCGGTATGATGAGCTTTTTACACCCATGAAATATCTAAGCAATATTTGTTATATCTTCCAAGATATTCCACTTTTGGGTTTCCCAATACACATAGATGTCACTCAACCTTCAAAGGGACAACTGTGTAAAGAACAGACTGAAGGAGCTGAGCTCACATACAGGCTGGAGATGGACTGATGAACCATAAAACTGGTTCATTTATTATTGACATGTACTCAGACATACACCTGCTCACCTACACATACATATACACATCACTGGGGGCACTTGGCTAGGATTCGTATCTATATCATCATACACACACAGACAGCCTGGACATTAACTGTCAAAATATGTATGTATACTATGCATGTATGTATACAATGTATGTATTGTGACATAATTCACACATTCTAACAGGCCTCATATGCCCTTGCCAATTAAAGAGGCTTCTCTCTCATCTTAGGGAGGGATCCTGAGCCTAGGGAGGCGTCCAGCTCATACAGGAAGCCATTCATCATGTGTCAATTCTAGAGATACGAGCGCTCAAGATGTTGGAGAGACCCAGACGCTCAAGGCCACAAAAACAAGAGTAGTTCCCGCACATAGCCGCAAGAGATCAGCATAGAGAACACATACGGGTATCCAGGAGGCGGGAGTTCAGCACCATGCTTAGCCAATCAGAGCACATAACTGAGTCCACGCCTGCCCAGTATTAAAGTCCCAACACATAGCCCAGGTGGCAGAACACTCCAGGTAATGCATCCTTCAGATGCCCTACTAAGTGTATCTCCACGCGTGCCTATACAATTCCCCTCCTTTTGCATCATAGAGACTAGTCCAAACCTTTGGACTAGTCTCTGACTCACTGTAAACAGTGAGTTAAAGCGATCCTTACTCGGCAAACTATTTCCAAAAAGAACACGGCTGTAGGTAGGTAGGTAGGTAGGTAGGTAGGTAGAAGGGTAGGTAGGTAGGTAGGTAGGTAGGTAGGTAGGTAGGTAGGTGGGTGTAAATGTATGCATAAATATATATATACATAAACTAAAGAGACACTTACACTTCTTTAGAGCTGGTTTCAGCCTCCACACTCCACCGTGCACCACACTGGGGGGGAAATAAAGTGAGAGCAGCATGTTGAAACATTGACCTTCATCATCTGCCGTCTCATCACGTTCTACACAACATGAGTGACAGCTGCCTCTTCCAACCACTTCATCTACCAGCGGCTTGAATCCTCGTAGGAGACTTTGTCCCTGAGTGGTGAGCTGTCCTCTCCATACCTGAGAGTGTCCAGTCTCCAGCGTGGATCCTCCAGTCCAGCAGAGAGCAGCGCAGCTCCAGAGTCTCCTGGGTGATTGTAGCTCAGGTCCAGCTCTCTCAGATGGGAGGGGTTGGAGCTCAGAGCTGAGGCCAGAGACGCACAGCCTTCCTGTGTGACCAGGCAGCCAGACAAGCTACACACACACACACACACACACACACACACACACACACACACTTTATTATATTTATTCTGGTTGAGAGCAGTTCATACTAAAGTAACCACATTTATAAAGTGTATTCATTCCATTTGGAGGACAAGGAGAACAGGAAGAGGAAGTGGGGAGATGACATCATCATAGACATCAGAAATTCCTTCACTTGGATGTGAAACAGGATCATAAACAAATGCTCCTTTCTCAATAGCTACAACTCAATGAGATATTGTTGGTTAGAGTCAGGAGAAGTCCGCTGTGTTTGGTACGCTGAGACCGTTTCTTCACAGGTTCTAACATTGTGTAGAACCAGGGAGAGTTTTGTCAGCAGGCAAAAGAGCAACAGAAAGGCATCGGACATGAGCAGCACTACACCAAACTAATGTGAAGTTAATAAAGTCCATCTTTAATGTTCAATATGATTCACTTTACCACGGCCAGTGATGTCCTATGGTGAGGTGTACATTATATTCAGATCACAGCACGGCTAAAGCCTCATCCCCATGTCTACACTAATGACAACTCCTCAGCTCACATCTGCTGACCAGAGTTGCATAACATATAACACAACATACAAGTAGTTAACAGGTCAACCCCTAACGCTAACATCAGCTGGCCAGAGCTACATAACATATAACAAACATAACATACTAGTAGTTAACAGGTCAACCCCTAACCCTCACATCAGCTAGCCAGAGCTACATAACATATAACAAACATAACATACTAGTAGTTAACAGGTCAACCCCTTATGGAAGAAATTAACGATTATGTTTTCATGGCAAACTATGATTATTATTAGGCCTATATATCTAATAGTAGAAAGCATCTAAAACACCTCCAAGGCTTGACACAGCGCCAGAGTGTCTGGGGTCAAGGCGTGCTGACCTCAACCTGGTGTTTTAGATTAGTTGCTGTTGACCACATGCTTAAAGGAATTTATGACTGACCGGCCGTGGGTAGACATCTCATATGGGAAACAGCTTTGTTTGTGAGTTAGTCTTAGTTAGTTGAAATGATAGAACTCGGTTATTTTCTACCACACCCTAACCCTCACATCAGCGGGGCAGAGTTACATCACATATAACATGCATACCGTTTTGTGTGTTCTTTTCAATAACGGTCCAACTAGTTGTTGACCATCCCTTACATATTAAACAACACCAAGACCCAGTTTGAAGAGGCTGAAAACGGACCTGAGAGTTTCCAGTATACAGTGTGGACTCCCCAGTCCAGCAGAGAGCAGCTTCACTCCTGAATCCTGCAGATCATTGGTACTCAGGTCCAGCTCTCTCAGACTAGAGGAGTTGGAGCTGAGAACTGAGGCCAGAGCTTCACAGCATCTCTCTGACAGATCATAGCCCTTCAGCCTTCACACAAAATAAAGAGAACAGGTTAGGAACTGTGATTAAAATAACTTACATCTTCAACTTATTACATAATGAAGAAATTGTGGTTATTCAAATTGGATTTAAAATCTATAACAATAAGATAGTTGTTTTGCAGCGTTTGAAAAGTCGTTTTGTATATTAATATTACTTTTAGTTGCAATATTATGTTTATTATGCATTGTATTGTAATACATGTTATGAGTTAATCTAAAGCAATATTTTGTATGTAATTAGAAGTTTTATTCCAGTATTATGTATATTGTGTTTGGAGGAGAATAAATATCATAGCGATCAGGAAAAGACTTTGAGAGCACGAGAACCAAGACATTATTTGTGCGCTTGGGGATGTCAGTTGTGTGCTGCTTCACTACACGTGCACACTTTTATGGATGTAAATCTGTTCAATGTCTTCTGATATTGAACCTTGTGGTGTAACTGTTTGACCATTGGGTAAAACTGACCTGAGAGTTTCCAGTGTACAGTGTGGACTCCCCAGTCCAGCAGAGAGCAGCTTCACTCCTGAATCCTGCAGATCATTGGTACTCAGGTCCAGCTCTCTCAGACTAGAGGAGTTGGAGCTGAGAACTGAGGCCAGAGCTTCACAGCATCTCTCTGACAGATCACAGCCCTTCAGCCTTCACACAAAATAAGAGAACAGGTTAGGAGCTGTGATTAAAATAACTTACATCTTCAACTTATTACATTATGAAGAAATTGTGGTTATTCAAATTGGGTGTAAAATGTATAACAATAAGATAGTTGTTTTGCAGCGTTTGAAAAGTCGATTTGTATATTAATATTACTTTTTGTTGCAGTTTTATGTATATTATTTATTGTAATGTTATCAGTTAATCTAAAGCAATGTATTGTATATGATTATAAGTTTTATTCCAATATTATCTATATTGCATTGTGAGGAGAATAAACATCACAGCGTTCAGGAAAACACTTTGCGAGCCCGAGAACTAAAGGTACGGCCACACTGAACATGTTACGCGAGTATGATTAGGCCTAACCTGCTGCTTCATCATTGTGTGTCACAAAAATGGTTCAACGCCCCTAACGCACCTACGGAGCTAGATAAGCCCGCCCAAAACGTATTTTCCCCCGCTACTTTTCTTTTGCTTGACAAACATGGCTGAGATAACCACCGTCGCTGCGCTGTATTTGTTGTGGGGGTTCGAGGAGCGCAGGAAACCCAAACGCCGTCGTGTTTGGGTGCATGACATCCTACGTAGGTGCTCACAGCTGGGTAAGTTTCACCACCTCCTCCAGGAACTCCGCCTGGATGACGGCCGGTTCCAGCGGTATTTTCGGTTGACTGGGGCCATGTTCGATGACCTGCTAGCCCGGGTTGGTGCCAGGATCTCCCGTCAGGACACCAACTACAGGCGCTCCATATCAGCTGCGGAGCTGCGGAGCGCCTGTCCTCCGTCTCTCTTCCAGTGACGTCGGGTCAAGATCAACGCTGATTGGCTTTTGGCTAAGCGTCACGCGTAGGAGCGTAAAAAGTTACATTTTTTGAACTCCGCGCATAGGTGCGTTGGGCACGTAGGTGCGTTGGGGGCGTTATTTAGGTGAGTAGAATGCGTCTAACGCGCCTAAAGCGCTACTTTAGCACGTGTAACGCATCTACGCCCTAAACCAATGGTTCCCAATGCAAAAATGTGGATTTTCTACGCCTTTGACGAGCATGAGGCGTTCATTGTGGCCGTACCTTTAGGGAGCATTTGTGTGCTTGGGGGTGTCAGTTTCGTGCTGCTTCACTTTACGTGCACACTTTTATGGATGTAAATCTGTTAAATGTCTTCTGATATTGAACCTTGTGGTGTACATGTTTGACCATTGGGTAAAACGGACCTGAGAGTTTCCAGTGTACAGTGTGGACTCCCCAGTCCAGCAGAGAGCAGCTTCACTCCTGAATCCTGCAGATCATTGGTACTCAGGTCCAGCTCTCTCAGACTAGAGGAGTTGGAGCTGAGAACTGAGGCCAGAGCTTCACAGCATCTCTCTGACAGATCACAGCCCTTCAGCCTTCACACAAAATAAAGAGGACAGGTTAGGAACTATGATTAAAATGACTTACATCTTCAACTTATTACATAATGAAGAAATTGTGGTTATTCAAATTGGATGTAAAATGTATAACAATAAGATAGTTGTTTTGCAGCGTTTGAAAAGTCGTTTTTTATATTAATATTACTTTTTGTTGCAGTGTTATGCATATTATGTATTGTATCGTAACACATGTTATCAGTTAATCTAAAGCAATGTTTTGTATATGATTATAAGTTTTATTCCAATATTATGTATATTGTGTTGTGAGGGGAATAAACCTCAACGCGATCAGGAAAACACCTTACGAGCACGAGAACTAAAGGTACGGCCACACTGAACGCGTTACGCGAGTATGATTAGGCCTAACCTGCCGCTTCATCATTGTGTGTCACAAAAATGGTTCAACGCGCCTAACGCGCCTACGATGCTAGATAAGCCCGCCCAAAACTTATTTTCCCCCGCTACTTTTCTTTTGCTCCACAAACATGGCTGAGATCACCGCCATCGCTGCGCTGTATTTGTTGTGGGAGTTCGAGGAGAGCAGTAAACCCAAACGCCGTTGTGTTTGGGTGCATGACGTCCTCCGTAGGTGCTCACAGCTGGGTTTCACCACCTCCTTCAGGAACTCCGCCTGGATGACGGCCGGTTCCAGCGGTATTTTCGGTTATCTGGGGCCATGTTTGATGACCTGCTAGCCCGGGTTGGTGCCAGGATCTCCCGTCAGGACACCAACTACAGGCGCTTCATAACAGCTGCGGAGCGCCTGTCCTCCGTCTCTCTGTGACATCGGGTCAAGCTCAACGCTGATTGGCTATCGCGGCTAAGCGTCACGCGTAGGAGCGCAAAAAGTTACATTTTTTGAACTCCGTGCATAGGTGCGTTGGGCACGTAGGTGTGTTGGGCGCTTTATTCAGGTGCGTAAAACACGTCTAACGCACCTAAAGCGCCTAAAGCGCTACTTTAGCGCGTGTAATGCATTTACACCCTAAACCAATGGTTCCCAATACAAAAATGCAGATTTTCTACGCCTTTGACGAGCATGAAGCGTTCATTGTGGCCGTACCTTTAGACAGCATTTGTGCGCTTGGGGGTGTCAGTTGCGTGCTGCTTCACTTTACGTGCACACTTTTATGGACGTAAATCTGTTAAATGTCTTCTGATATTGAACCTTGTGGTGTAACTGTTTGACCATTGGGTAAAATGGACCTGAGAGTTTCCAGTGTACAGTGTGGACTCCCCAGTCCAGCAGAGAGCAGCTTCACTCCTGAATCCTGCAGATCATTGGTACTCAGGTCCAGCTCTCTCAGACTAGAGGAGTTGGAGCTGAGAACTGAGGCCAGAGCTTCACAGCATCTCTCTGACAGATCACAGCCCTTCAGCCTTCACACAAAACAAAGAGAACAGGTTAGGAACTGTGATTAAAATAACTAACATCTTCAACTTATTACATAATGAATAAATTGTGGTTATTCAATATTGGGTGTAAAATGTATAACTATATGCAATTTGTTGTGAAGGGGCGGCAGTAGCTCAGGAGGAAGAGCGGGTTGGCTGGTAACCTGGAGGTTGCTGGTTCAATCCCCGCTCCTCCTAGCTGAGTGTTGAGGTGTGCTTGAGCAAGGCACCTAACCCTAACTGCTCCAGACGAGCTGGCTGTCGCCTTGCAGGGCTGACTCTGCGGTCGGTGTGTGAATGTTTGCGTGAATGTGAGGCAATATTGTAAGGCGCTTTGGGTGGCCAATGGTTAGAAAAGAGCTAAATAAATGCAGAACTTTGTTTTGCAGTGTTTGGAAATCGTTTAGTCTATTAATATTACTTTTTGTTGCAGTATTATGTATATTATGTACTGTATTGTAATACATGTTATTAGTTCATCTAAAGCAATGTTTTGTGTATAATTAGAAGTTGTATTCCAATATCATGCATATTGTGTTTTGAGGAGAATAAATATCATAGCGATCAGGAAAACACTTGTAATGTAATGTAAATCTGTTAAATGTCTTCTGATATTGCACCTTGTGATGTAACTGTTTGACCATTGGGTAAAACAAACCTGAGAGTTTCCAGTGTACAGTGTGGACTCCCCAGTCCAGCAGAGAGCAGCTTCACTCCTGAATCCTGCAGATCATTGGTACTCAGGTCCAGCTCTCTCAGACTAGAGGAGTTGGAGCTGAGAACTGAGGCCAGAGCTTCACAGCATCTCTCTGACAGATCACAGCCCTTCAGCCTGTACCCAAAATAAAGAGAACATGTCAGGAACTGTGATTAAAATAACATACATCTTTAAGTTATTCAATAATGAAGGAATGTTATTAGTTTAACAAGAAAAACTAAATAATTAGATGTATAAATGAATACTGCTTCTAATTTCTATTGTTCTGAATATTCTCTTATGTGTACTTTAATACATTACACGTTAATAGGACACCTACAGAGATGTTTTGTAAATTATTTTAACTAGTATGTTTATTCTGTTATGAGCAAAATAGTAATACTATGGAATGAACCTACAGAAATCTTTTTCATATTATGTTAACCTTATATTCTAGTTGTATTTATATTGTGTAGTGTGTATTGTAATACATGTTATTAGTGAACCTACAGAGATGTTTTGGAGGCTTTGACCACTGGCAGTAGCCTGAGAAGACCATTTTCTGAAGCAGAGTATTTTTCCAGGTCAAACACGTCCAGCTCTTCTTCTGATGTCAGTAAGATGAAGATCAGAGCTGACCACTGAGCAGGGGAGAGAGATTCTCCGGAGAGACTTCCTGATGTCAGGTACTGCTGGATCTCCTTCACTAAAGAACAGTCATTCAGCTCATTCAGACAGTGGAACAGATTGATGCTTCTCTCTGGAGATAGATCTCCTTTTATCTTCTCCTTGATGTAAGACACTGTTCCCTCATTGGTCTGTGACCTACTTCCTGTCAGTCGCAGCAGACCTGTTTTAATCTGAGTAGTCAGTGATCTTTTTTTCTGTCCCAGCAGACCTCGTAGGACAATCTGATTGGTCTCCAGAGAGAGACCCAGGAGGAAGCGGAGGAACAAGTCCAGGTGTCCGTTCTCACTCTGTAGGGCCTTGTCAACACCACTCTGGTAGAGGAGGAGTTTATCTTTCCTGGAGGTTGAGAGCAGATTGACACCAGTATCGATGAAGGACAGAAAGACATAAAGGGCAGCCAGAAACTCCTGGATGCTCAGATGGACAAAGCAGAACACCTTGTCCTGGTACAGCCAACACTCCTCTTTAAAGATCTGGGTGAACACTCCTGAGTACACTGAGGCTGCTCTGATATTAATGTCACACTCTACCATATCTGCCTCGTAGAAGATCATGTTGCCTTTCCTCAGCTGGATAAAAGCAAGTTTCCCCAGAGAAACAATGATCTTCCTGTTCTCTGAACTCCAGTGTGGATCTGTTTCAGCCCTCCCATGGTACTTCCTGTCCCCCTGTATGGACTGAACCCTCAGGAAGTGGCTGTACATCTGAGTCACGGTCTTGGGCATCTCTTTGATCCAGGATTTTTTGAAGATGTCCTCCAGAACTGTAGCAGTGATCCAACAGAAGACTGGGATGTGACACATGATGTGGAGGCTTCGTGATTTCTTGACGTGGGAGATGATTGTGCTGGCCAGCGTCTCCTCTCTGAATCTCTTCCTGAAGTACTCCTCCTTCTGTTGGTCGGAGAACCCCCTCACCTCTGTCACCATGTCAACACACTCAGCAGGGATCTGATTGGCTGCCGCAGGGCGTGTGGTTATCCAAATGCGAGCAGAGGGAAGCAGGTCGCCCCTGATGAGGTTTGTTAGCAGCACGTCCACCAAGGTGGACTTTGTGACATCAGTCCAGATCGGGTTTCTCTGGAAGTCCAGAGGAAGTCGACACTCATCCAGACCATCCAAGATGAAGACAACTTGGAACCGGTCGAATCTGCAAATTCCTGCTTCTTTGGTCTCAATAAAGAGGTGATGAAGAAGTTCCACCAAGCTAAACTCTTTTCCTTTCAGTAAATTCAGCTCTCTGAAAGTGAGGAGAAATGTGAAGTGTATGTCCTGGTTGGCTTTGCCTTCAGCCCAGTCCAGAGTGAACTTGTCTGTTAAGATGGTTTTACCAATGCCGGCCACTCCAGTTGTCATCATTCTTCTTATTGGTTGATTGTGTCCAGGTAAGGGTTTAAAGATGTCTTCACATCTGATTGGTGTTTCTTCCTTGGCTGGTTTCCTGGAAGCTGTTTCAATCAGTCTGACCTCATGTTCCTTGTTCACCTCTCCACTGCCTCTCTCTGTGATGAAGAGCTCTGTGTAGAAGTCGTTCAGATCTGTTCGCTCTCCTGCTTTAGCGATTCCCTCAAACACACACCTGAACTTCTTCTTCAAATGAGACTTGATTTTATCTTGGCACTCGACAGCAGCAGATCCTAAATGAGAAAACAACAGATAACATCAGTTAGTGGCTTCATTTCTTGTGGTCGGAAAAGCTGGTTGTGAAGGACTGCATGTTACAGATTCAAAATGTTAAGGACTATTATTTGCACAGCAATATTATTGGTCTAATGAAAGTAATAATGATAGTGAATCAGTGTAAAGTGATTTCCTATGCTGATAAAACAAGACAGGGTTTCATCACTTCCACTGAGTTGTTCTGCTGTTGGTCTGCAGTATAATGATTAATGTTATTTAACCTGATAGACCCACAATAACCCTAAATATCTGGATCAAACCATCTAACCTGCTACCCCACAATAACCCTACATATCTGGATCAAACTACTTAACCTGATACCCCACAATAACCTACATATCTGGATCAAACCATTTAACCTGATACCCCACAATAACCTACATATCTGGATCAAACCATTTAACCTGATACCCCACAATAACCCTACATATCTGGATCAAACCATTTAACCTGATACCCCCACCATAACCCTAAATATCTGGACCAAACCATTTAACCTGATACGCCCACAATAACACAACATATCTGGATCAAACCATTTAACCTGATACCCCCACAATAACCCTACATATCTTGATCAAACCATTTAACCTGATACCCCCACAATAACCCTACATATCTGGATCAAACCATTTAACCTGATACCCCCACCATAACTCTATATATATGGACGAAAACATTTACCTGATACCAATTAACCCCACACCATTTAACCCCAAAGAGGAAAGATACTGCTCCTTAAAAATATAATTTCTTCTCTTTTTTCAAGATAAGATCTATTTTGCCCCTTCAAAATAATAGTCTCCTCTGTTTTCAAAGTAAGAGTCTCTTACCGCCCCCCACTGTGTCAGCCAGTTCCTCCTGGTTCATCTCCAGCTCTGTTTGATGCTGCTGTACAGACTGAGCACTGGTGACCTTTGACCTCTCCTGGTGTCTGTGGAGAACACACACACACACACACACACACACACACTTTAGTTTTTCCTGACTTGGAAACATCAGTACCAGTAAAGTCTGATAACAAGAGCCTGTTCACTCCTGCTGGACTCTTAGAGAAAAACAAGAACCAGGATTTATGGACGTTTGATAGAAGCTGTATCTTTATGATCTCTGATGAATCCTCACCTCTTCTCAATAGACAGATAGTCTCATAGAGCGGTCACTCTTCATGGAGACACAGCTGGTTTCAGGGGAGTCTGCTCTCTGCTGCTGCTCTGGGCTTCAACACACACACACACACACACACACACACACACACACAGCTTTAACTCAGACTAATGATGGAGTCATGATGCATCACTGCTGAGCTCTGAGGTGGACAACAGTCACAGACAGAGAGATCCTCTTCTTACCTCTTAGCTTTGCTCCGGTGGCCATGTTCCCCAGACAGAGTGGTCTTAGAGGCAGGACCCCCCTCCTCTCTCTCCTCATCCATAGTAGACTGGAGACCTGGACACAAACACAACTCCATACTGTTTCTACTGGCACTCGGCGTTGGTTTACTCTCTGCTTTTATATGAGCTGTGTATTGCGCTCACAGGGGGCCGTTGTCTCTGTTAACTTTGGACAAGAGGCAGGGTCTCTCCTAGACACAGATTCATAGACCTTATCATTCCCACACGTTTCTCATATACTCTTTAATAACGTATCATCATTCAACACAGAAGGTCTCAAAAGGCTACAAAATGTCTGATAAGATCAAGATCACCGTGCGGATATCATACCAACTGCTCCCTGTGCTGGTTAAACCGCTCTGAATGCAGGACCATACATGGACTTCCTCATGTGGTGACATCACAACCAGATCTGTGAGGCAGGCCCACAGAGAACAAGACCCGGTAAGAGAGGACGTTTAAACACCTTCACAAAGCAAGATGGCCGACTTCCTGTCTAAATAATGTTATCATAATACCGCACTACAAATATAACAGCTGTACATTCTGTCCTAAGTACCTTTAAAGTCACGCAAGGACACAAGGAGTCACAAGAAGAAAAAGTCATTATTAACATCAACCTGACACCTGACTCCATGCTGGAAGGTTCTGGGTTCGATCCCCAATTCCCACAGTCTAACAAGTATCATTCTACAGAGCAGGAATATTAAAAATGTTCAACCTACTGATAAGATTCAAAGTTATTCATATGTATGATCTATCACAGATAAGAGTGGACTACAGTATCTTAGTCTTCTTCCTACAGTGATAAAGTGAGCCACACCAAACCATCCAACTCATAACAAGGAAATGGTGAACCAACCAGTTGGACCAGTTCCCCTCCCAGTTCATACTCCTCACAGACTAACCTCTTATAGGCGGCTGATCCATGACCTCATTCAGTGATGAATAGTAATCACTGTTTAAAATATGAAGAATGGACAGAGAGCTCTGAGCTCTGTCCACTCTGAGTACAGAATACTCAGAGTGGACAGAGTACTCAGAGTTCACACACACACAAACACAGAAGAAAAAAAGTCACAAACGGTGTACTCTTCTGCAGTCTGTGATTCATTCAACACCAGTGGTAGTAAAGTGGAACATTTTGCTAGGTCCGTTTTGAAACCCTTGAAAAGGTGCACTGCAGCACCACCTGCTGGTGAGAGGATGTCAGTGGGATTGGCTGAGCTGAAGAACACAAACCAGTGGTCACCTGTGACTTCTGTGTTGAGGCGGTCGCGGCAGTGTTAATTCACCTTGCAGGTCATGTCCCTCTCATACGAGTGATGCTCTCAGATATAGAGTAGGCCTACACTACTGCAGAATGATGCAGGCCCACAGAGAGCAACACCCAGTACAAGATGACGTTTAAACACCTTCACTAACCAAGATGGCTATCTTCCTGTTGAAATAATGTAATAATACCGCACTACACTAACAACTGTCCATTCTATCCTCAGTACCTTTAAAGGTACCACAGGACTTTTGATTAAGAACCAATACTGAATCTGACGAAACAGTCATTATTAACCTCAACCTGACGCTTGACTCAAGGCTGAACATTTCTGGGTTCGATCCCCAAAGCCCACAGTCTAACACGTAGCATTCTACAGAGCAGGAATCTTCAAAAATATTCAATAGTAATTTTGACTAAAAGTTATTCATATTTATCATCTGTCATGGATCAGAGTGGACAACAGTACCTTAGTCGTCTTCCTGCTGTGATGAAGTGAGCCACAACAAACCGTCTGACTCATATCAAGGATATGATGTCCAACCATTTCCCCTCCCAGTTCATACTCCTCCCAGACTCTGCTTTTATATGAGCTGCGTTTTTCCGCTCACAGGGGGCTGTTGTCTCTGTTAACTTTGGACAAGAGGGTGGTCTTCCCTAGACGCAGATTCATAGACCCTCTCATTCTCAAGGAGGGCAGGACCATATATGGACTTCCTCGTGTGGTATGACATCACAACCAGATCTGTGATGCGGGCAAACAGAGTACAAGACCCAGTACAAGATGACGTTTAAATGTCTCCACTAACCAAGATTCCTGTCTGAATAATGTAATCATAATACCGGACTGCAAATATAACAACAGTTCAATCTGTCCCAAGTACCTTTAAAGTCACCCAAGGCCGCAAGAAGGCACAAGAAGAAAAAGTAATTCTTAACTTCAACCTGATAGCTGCATCTTATAGAGCAGGAATCTTAAAAATGATCAACCTACTGATTCAAAGTTATTCATATTTATGATCTATCATGGATAATAGTGGACTACAGTATCTTAGTCTTCTTCCTGATGGACCAGTTCCCCTCCCAGTTCAAACTCCTCCCAGACTAACCCCGAATAGGCGTCTGATCCATGACCTCACTCAGTGATAAATAATAATCAGCTTATTGAAGCATGGACAGCTCTGAGCTCTGTCCACTCTGAGTACAGAATACTCAGAGTGGACAGAGTACTCAGCGTACACAGTACTCAGAGTACTCAGAGTGAACACACACACAGACACACACACGGACGCCACCGTGGGCGGTGAGGCTCTCGTACCTCTGGAATCTCTCGACACCATTACAGGTCTTACTTCACTGGACGCCATTGTATTGGCAGTTTAAGTGTTATGACGCTGGTGACGGTGTTGTCTCTTCACCCTGCTCCACCTAGGGAACACAACAAAATGAAAACCCCACTTAAGTACACAACACAACGATGATCTCACCTTAGTACACAACACAACGATGATCTCACCTTAGTACACAACACAATGATGATCTCACTTTAGTACACAACACGATGATGATCTCACTTTAGCACACTCTTTTGACGTCCGGAGACAAGATGGAGGCCGGTGTTGTGACAGTTTGTACAGTTGGTGTTGTGGTGCTCCTGGTCTCTGGCGGGAACCCAGGCTGCAGCTACTGGGGCTTTCCACAGCCAACACTCAGCACACCATGTGACCCAGGCAGCCAATCAGGTCACCCAGGCAGACTGTTTCCAAACCAGTCAGATCAGTCCTGGGCCATCTTGGTTCTACACGCCAGCTGGTGGGGAACTGAATAAGGATTCATACATTCTATTATTTGATCTGCAGAAAGATTATATCTCTGTTTTCTTGATGTTAAACAAGACATATTATGGTGTTTCCCCACAAGTAAACAAAGTATTTGACTTCCAGAGAACATGTTTTTGAAGCTGTTTGCCTGAAATAGCTTTTAGGAAAAAAGAATTCTACTAGTATTCGCCTCTGTTTCAGTCCCTTCAGAAGTCCCTTTCTGGTGTCTGTAGCTTTAATGTAAATGAGCTGCTGCCCATTGACCAATGAGCTGTCAGACTGAACCGCAGCATGGAGGAGAAGGGATTGTTGCCGTTTGCGGACTCCTGGAGCTCTATATCTATATAATATAATATAATAATAATATTATACATGGGTATTCATATAATATTATATCTAATATCAAGGCCAAAAGCTATGTGCACCTCGGATGATATTATGTATCATAAAGACTGCATCTGATATCTCTGGTACTTCCACAACAAGTTAAGACTCGTAGTGGGGGATATCTCGGCCATGGTTGAGAAGAATTGGGGAAAGGAACTTTGGCCTTGACTCTCTGAAGTCCATGAACCGCGATATGGAGGAGAAAGGGATTGTCAGCCAAGCTCACCCACAAATACACACACACACACCTACACACACACACACACACACACACACACACACACACAGATCTGACTGGGGATAGGAGAGGTTAATTCACTTGAGTTGGTGAACAGGTTATGTTTTTAAACTGTTTATTCTCTTGCCAGAAGGACTATCTAGACTAGGCTACTTCTAAATATTTGTGAATATTTTTACTTTTATTTAATTTATTTTACCCAAAAAATATATTCAGGGCTAATTGAATAAAATCCGGGGCTTTAGCCCCGAATAAAACAGTATGGTGACGCCCCTGGGTTCTGGGTTCAGGGTTCAGGGTCTGTGTTTAGGATGTCTGGGTTTAGGTTGTGCATTCAGGGCCTTATCAACTAGGTAAACACGCGTCCTGCCGTCCTCTGAGCTCCAGGAAACGCACCAAGTTCCAGGTGGTTCATATTTAGCTCAGACCTCGTTCGGTCAATACATTCATGATCCAAAATCTGACGGCAGCTGATCTCAGATCAGGTGAATTGGGCTTTTGTTTCTTTCACTTTATACGTTTTGACCAATCCGGTTGCTGGAGGCAGAGCTATTTGCAGACAAACTAGACCAGCACACGAACATTTTAAAATGTAAAGACACACACACATTCCTGTACAATTAATTGAGGTGTAAGACAGCTCCCTCTGTTGGACAGTTTGGACAACAGTCTCACACCAAACTACATTTTCCGTTTGAACCAACGTAGCTATAGTACATTGACAGTGTTGAGAAGGATACTTTTAAAATGTATCCAGTTACAGAATACAAAATACATGCCCAAAAATGTAATATGTAACGTATTCTTTATCATCACTTAATCTCTTGTATCTTGTAATCTCTTGTAGAGTCTTGTATTCTGAATACTTGGATTACTTCCACATTGAATTGCATTGTATAATGGTAGGAATGCGGCATCAAATCCTTACTAAACAGGCCTATTCTGGTGTGTTCTTCTGTTCAAACTGGCTGAATGTGTTAGGCCCAAGTATCCCTGAAAGTGCACTATTTTATATATAATTTGCTGTAGTGGAACAAAGACTATAAGGGTATGTTCATGCGAAAGATATTTGCTATTTTATCTAACATTTTTTTCACTGAACTAAGTGCATAGGTGTTGCCTATAAAATCACCTTAAAATAGAGAGAGAGAGAAGATCGTTCAATCATCGGACAAAAAGGTCTGGGGCGGTAGTGGACCGGTCAAACTCCTTCTCCCTCATCCTGGTGCTGAATGCATCCGCATTTTTATGTGTTTTTTCCAGCATACGTTTTATGTGGGTGTCTGTCCAAATTCCCAGACGGTCCGATAATTTGCTGCTAGTCTTGGAGTTACCTGTTTCGTCCAAAGAGGCATATACTTTTGAGAACTGGATCGGACCGAGGTGCGTTCGCTTTCACATCTACCCGAACCGAGACCAGCTGTTCAGGGAGGTCTCGGTAGGCTGATTTGGTTTACATCGAAGTGAGGTGGTTGCATTCACACCAACGCACCGAACCAAGAGACCAAACTCTTTTAGTGCGCACTAAATGCTGTTGGTGTGAAAGCACGAATAAAATGCTGAAACAGAAGTATCGTCATGTAATCCATTGATTTCAACAATGCAACTGTATTCTAAATGGCAACTATTTAAATTGTAACTGTAACGAATACAGTTAGCTATAATTGGTATTCTGAATACGTAACGCCAGTACATGTATTCCGTTACTCCCCAACACATGTACATCGATGTGAGACCGGGTAGGCAGTTTGAATGTGTTGTAGTAGCAGAGAATGGCCTGCGGGGGCAGTATGTACATTGTTAAATACATGAATAGGCTTGAATTTGGTAGAAATATGGATGTTTTATATTTTTACAAAATGTATTATGTAAACATTGCTGAATAACATTCATCATGTATATTAAATGTATTGCAGGAGTTTAGCTTGACATTAACCAAGTTAAAGGTCAATTAATGAACTGCACCAAACATGCAGAAGTCAATGTAGGATTTTAATATACAGTATAAACAAAAACACTTGAGAAGTTTAATACATACTTTTGTAAAGGAAAGCAGAGGAAAACATTTTCAAATCAATCATTTCAAAATGTCCCCACCATTCAGAAAGCAACTGAAGAGGTTTGTGTAAAAACAGTCCTCCCTGACCAGCTCTGTCCCTGACTCTAAACCCTGACTCTCAACCCTAACGCTGAACCCTCTGAGGGCAGGAAGACGCTCCTTCAGTGTAAAGGTTCAAGAAGACACTCCTTCAGAGTAAAGGATCGATCCACGGAGAAGGAAGAAGAAGGGAAAGGAGTAGAGAGTAGTGAAGTTAGTGACAGACGTGAGGGAAAGGTGTGTGGAAGCACACGGGTACATGTGGGGTCAAGAAGATCACTCCCAGTGGAGGTCATTGAGCCATCAGCCTCAGACCGCCGAGCTCAGCAGGTCTTCTGGAGGACGAGGCTCAGATGAACTGAGGAGACGGGATCAGCAGGATGTCAGGATCAGGTGGGGTTCAGCTCAGGTATGTCTGCCCGGACCAAACAAGGACATGGATTAGGTTCAATATTAAAAAGATGCAACAATATCTGAACCAAAGAGCCGTCATTAAGGAGCAGGCAGGCTTTAGGACGCCTTGCTCAAGGACGCATCACTTTATTCTGAGGACTTGAACCCGGCACCATTAGTCTGAGGGTTGAACCCCCCCAACCCCCTACCTAGTCTACTACGTCCAGATAATATAAACTTACGAGGAATCCTTGATGGTAGAGTCCTGGTCGTCCTCAGGATTTGCCTTCCAGATGTATGGCTTCTCCATCAGTACTCCAGATTCCTGGTCTGGTTACAAACGTAATTTGTCTCTAATGTAAGGTAACAAACAGTGGTAATTTGTCTCTACTGTAAGGTCAAACACAGGAGAAGTTGGGCTCTAATCTAAGGTAACAAACATAGTAGTAGTTTGGCTCTAATGTAAGGTACCAAACACAGGAGTAGTTGGGCTCTAATGGCGCGTAACAAATTAGCAGCTGTAGTTTGTCTGGTAACCAACCACAGTAGTATACCTTAACTTGTACTGGACAAACTAATCGTGCGTTACAACAAGTTCACTCTGTTTACTTTATGCAAACTGACGAGGATCCTTGTTGGTGGAGTGATGGTCATCCTCCAGATTCACGCCTCCCCTACCAGCTCCCCTCAGCTCCAGAAACACGTTCTAGTAAGGAAACGCAGCGGTAGTGTGTTAACACATGTCAAAGTAACAGCAGTATTTTGCCCTTTAAGTCAACCATGTTAAGTAAATACAAACTTACGATGAATCCTTGTTGGTTGATTCCTAGTCGTCCTCCAGCGTCTCAGTTCCTCCACCAGCTCTCCTCAGACAGAGCCCTGGTCTGGAACAGCGAAGTCTTGCTTCAATGTGTGGTAAAACAGATGTAGTTGTCTGGTATATTAACAAACGCCGGTAGTTTGTGGTAGCAGTATTCTACGAGAAGTGGCAGTGAGCGTGATGATCACTTCAGAGTAAGGCTCCATCTACCCCACGACAGACATCATCAGCTCCTCCACCAGCCTCCATCAGCTCCTCCATCAGGCAGGGCCTCCATCAGCTCCTCCACCAGGGAGGGCCTTCAGCACGGCTCCTCCATCAGCTCCTTCAGCCATGGATTCCTGCTCTGGTTACAAACCAAGTTGGTCTCAGCAGTAAATCACATGGAATGGAAGATGAATTTAAACATATTTAAACACTTAAATTAGACAACGTCTAATTTACGTCTAATCTAATTTAAGAAGATTGACGCGTTCAGCAATACATCCACTACGGTCGTAGCAGCACTATTAACAATAATGGCTCATATGACTCCTACATAACCCCGGTATGAATTAACTCAAATCACAGCTTGGCACAGAGTTAAAGTCATAAGATGATCAAAACAAGACCTAAACTATCCATCCTGGCACCACAAGCCCCAGGTCCCCAGCCTCTCAGCTACAGCAGCAGGTTTACATTAGCATTTGCCCAACAATAAACTCATTTGACTCTTCCGAAACCGAGTTACACAATTAATTTAACTATTATGTTATAACTCAAGGCTAGAAAAGACTGGAGAGACCAGTTATGAGCATCCCGTTTTGGGAATGAAGACAGAGCAGTCCACAAGTTTAAAGAAGTGGTTCAGCCCATGCATTGAAACTGACCCGAGAAGACTCTACTCACACACCAGAGCACTGACCTGTTCTGGAGGACTTCTGACAGGCTCTGGGTGAGGAGGTGGAGGTCTGGCTCTGGGTGAGGAGGTGGAGGTCTGGCTCTGGGTGAGGAGGTGGAGGTCTGGCTCTGGGTGAGAAGGCAGACACCTTGGGACAAACTACATGTTACCTTTTTAACCTTGTACAGTTCTAGAGTGTCTTCTACTGTAACATGTGGGAAAGACGGCCATTATTTTAGCTTTGATATTATCTGGTTGGTAACTCAGCACCAAAGTCATTGTTTGAAGTCATTCTATTGGGTAGGGTTTAACTTCTGTGTCAATTAATGACCCCAGATATTTAGAACGTACAAAAGCTGAAGTAACAAAGAAAACTAAGCAGTATCGATATTAAATCAAATATACTCAGCCATATTCAGGTTCTGGGTTCCGTTGAACAAATGCCAAATCGTCTTCCACCTTGAAATGATTTTCAGCCTTCACTGATGGTCAGAAATGGGCCCGCAAGTAGAACTCTGTTTGTATGCAGCGAGAGTCCCGTCAACGTGGTTAAAAGTACGGCGCAACCGTCGGCAATTATCAACATATTGTACGATGTACGTGTCAGTATATATTTAATATCAAACTTAAGTTGTTTGAGATAAGGGGCAACAATTCCCAATGGAAACTGATTGAAAAATAGTTTCCATTGGCAACGGCTCGAGGTTACGCAAATAAAATCCACAACGTTCGCCAGATACCCTCAGGGGATTCATGTCCAACAAACTGCCAGGTGGGTTCTTATGGTTGTCAAGACTACAACGTTCTATGCTAACCATTGAGGCTAAATCAAGTGACCGCACTCAGAACCTTCCACGGCGGGAAGCACAAACCGTCCGACTGGAATCCAAACATTCCGGCCGGAACCAACCAAAGAAAAAACAACCAGCGCCTCACCTTGAGCTGAACGGAGGAAGATCCTGAAGTCCAGCGATGGTCTTCATTAAAACACAGCCAACAGACTTACCTTGATTTGATCTGTTTGTTGCTGTTGGTCATTACTACTATTCAGTGCATCTTTACATTAGTATGCACCCAGTGTGTACAAGTTATATCACTCAAAACCGTACGAAGAACTAGCATGTACTACCCACAACAACTTTAAACCTCAAATCCTTGCCTAAAACAATGGAATCATTCAATACAAAACCGTGTCTACATTTTACAATAAACAATTATCTAGATTATTCAGGGTACAAAGCATACAGAGTAAATCTAAACGTTGAGCTCAGAGAGCCGACCATAGCCCTGCAACGTCACCCTGACCGCCTCATCACCAACAGCAAATCATGCCAGCCAGCCAAAACATGTACAGGTCCAGTGAGGAGTGGGCATTTGAGTGAAAGGACTGCCCATATTAAAATGAAGCTCAATTCCTGAACTATCCAACCATCTTTATGGTTTAAAGATTTACAGACTTGACATGCCATTGTGTTCAAATCACCTTTGTCTGCTCCCTCGTTACTTATAAAACTCTACATCTCCATCGCTAGTGTTGCATCCTACTCATGAGGGTGTGGTCTGAGTGAGCAGAGATGCATGCTGGGATACAGTGCTGTCTGAAGTCTTCAGTTCTATGGACACGCCCCTCAGGAGAAACCAAGTGTTTGAGAATCTGTCGTGACATCAGTTACATGAGCTGGAATATCCTTCAAGATGGCGCCAGGATTCTCAGAGGAGAAACGCTAAGAGGAAGATCTGAGGGTTCTTCCTCTCAGCCAGTGAAACACAACACCGGTCTTCATCAGAGTACCATGGAACACTTTGAAACGTTCTTCTTCTATACACCGTGAAGCCCCAGTGAAGGTTTCCTTATATCCTCAGCTGAAGAGTACAACTTCAGCTTGAAGAGTGCTCTACTTGGAGTTCCCAGATTGACTGATTTAAGGGAACCCATCGTTCAGCTAGTCCTGTACGAAACAAACACAGTTCAGCCGCCTCACTACAGGTCTGAAGGTCATCTTGAATATCCATTGAGATCCCTTTCCAACTTCAGACTCTCCTTGTGGAATGCCTTTAGGTGTCCATCCTCCATTGATCCTGATTGGTGTAGTCCTAGTTTGAAGTCACTGATCTGAACACGCCGCTCACATCCTTTTACACTTGATTTGGATCCTCTCCTTCCTGCCCAGTGTGTTGGATATCGCTCCGGAGCGTTGCTCCGGGCTCTTCATGTCTAATGGAGGCCTCAAGCAAACGTGTTGCCGTCCAGCAGGTATGATTTAGTTGACCATTCCAATATCCCAAGCCAACCACATAGACCCCTGTAAGAACATCACTGTCAAAGCAAGCAGGAGACACACAAGTAGAACCCAGGACACACACATAGAACCGCATGGAGACACACGAGTAGAACCCAGGACACACACATAGAACCGCATGGAGACACACGAGTAGAACCCAGGACACACACATAGAACCGCATGCCAGGTGTGAGTGGGGGACACACACACACACACACACACACACACACACACACACGATGCTCAAATACCATCCATCTCATGTCAAACCCACACACTGAGCCATAAAAGGCCAAACACTCATGCAGGGTAAAAACCTCATGCTGAATAACATTCCGTCATCCACCCCAGCTCTCCTGACAGGACACCCAGAACAGAACAACCAATGTCTCCAGAGACGTAAATTATGTACAACATTCTTCAGTGGCGTCCCACATTGGTGATGGATTATGCTTGGTGTCTCCAAAATGTGTCCCAGGTTGGTTCAACGTCTCTGAGGTCATGTCTTTGTAGTCAAGTGGTTTCCTCAATGAGGGGCCTTCACAGATGCAAACGGTGCAGCTTCAGTCAGCCTGAGGACAGGAAGGAGGTATTCTGTTCAGAATACCACCCAGTGGAGGGGGGTGGCTCTTGAGGAGCAGGATCCATCTTGGAATGGCCCCGAATAAGAACTTCTTGGAAATGAAACTGTTCCTGAGGAGTCACGATGCCTGGAGGGGACTGTTGAATGTGTTCCATGGTTCTCTGTGTCAGACTGAAGTTGTGTTTTAGTCGTTGAGATGAGGAGCCCCCTCATCTCCCCCTGGTGTTTCTCCTTCTGAATCCCTGTCTCCATCTTAAAGAACATTCTAGTTCATGGAACTGACGCCACGACAGTTTCTCAAACACTCGGTTTCCCCTGAGGGGGCGTGTCTACAGACCTGTAGACTTCAGACAGCTCTGTATCCCAGTATGCAACTCTGCTCTCTCAGACCACACCCTCATCAGTAAAGCAACACTCATGTGATGAAGATGCAGAGCTCAGGAGAGTAGCTGGAGAGAAGACTGAAGACATCAGAACCCAACCCATTACTCCAGCTTACAACAATAACTTAGAACCTGTAACCATTTTAACAAACCATTAAAACCAACATAAACCATATGCCTAAGTAACCTATGAACCCATAAAACATCCCTAATACTCAGATCAAGCCAAAATACATCAATGTGCCCAAGAGTAATAAGAAACTAATGACTTACAGTTTGCAGTCCATCTTCATGGTTAAGTTGGGATACTCACAGAACTGCAGTTAAATATCCATGATAGACCTTTGAAGGAACGAACGGTTTACTTATTATTGTCCTCAAACGTGGGCACTGTCCCACAGTTCAACATCTACCATCTCCATTAAATCAGATAAATGAATGACAATATAAATTCAGGGCTTTTGGGATAATCCAACATTTAAATAATGATTAAGATAATTAACTAATCCAGCTTTTTCATATAAGTTAAACAAATTATTTGACTGTCATTAGTCAAGAGTGATTTTCCTCTTGCTTAAACAAGTTTGAATGTATAGTCTCTAAAATGTTACTTTCAGGTAGAATCATTATTTAAATTTGAGATGAGAGTTAAACCACCACAATCCCCGATTTCCTTCACACATTATCAGTGATTTATATTCAACATACAAGTCAACACAGTTGTGCTTTGCTACACATTTCTACTCACATCAGGTCCAGATGAGATGCGCCTCTTTACTTCAAAAAATCTTTGACCTGTGAAACAAATAGGTCACAACAGAGCTCAACAGAACATTGCACACACGTTCTGGTTTCTTGGAACACAACAACATACCACGTTTGGGAGACGCTACACTGCCAAACAGTAGAGGACATCAACGTACTGTCCGGTTCCCTCTTAAGTGAAACGCACCAGATGCAACCAATTAACGAATTAAGAAAACCACTTGCGTGAGCTGCAGCAGGTGAGCTAATTAGTAAAACTCAACGCAGGATCAGCGCACTCTGGTCGCCTTGGTAACAGTGAGAGTCTATTTCAGATCTGTGTTTGATCTTAAATGACCTCCCTCATTTTAATTAAAGGGATGAGTTTGATTTGACTGATTTAGATTCATACATCAAAACGAATAACGTCTTCATTCAACTCACCTTACTGTGTGTGTGTGTGTGTGTGTGTGTGTGTGTGTGTGTGTGTGTGTGTGTTACTGTTTGATGTCAAGTTGGTGAAAAGGAAGTCACATGTGTGCTTGCGTCCATGTGTGTGTAGTGAGCGAATGTGGACAGCAGAGGGCGATGTTTCCACACGAGAACATCTGCTCTCAGCGCGCAGCGAGATACCGTCTCCATAGCAACCGTAACTTGGCAGCATCCTGAACGGCCCTTTGAGGAGTGAGAAGGAAGCCTTCATCAAAGAGACCAGAGAGACTCATTCACTGGTTAAACTGGAGTCATCGCCAACCACCACACACACACACACACACACACACACACACACACACACACACACACACACACACACACACACCATACAGACACACACCATACAGACATACACCAATACACCATATAGATTCACACTATATGCACGCACACACCACGGATACACACATATAGATTCACACACAATATTGATACACACAACATATAAACCATACGCACACACACACACGATAGATGCAAACCATTTATATACATGCACAAACCATAGGTAGACACTATAAAGATACACACACACCATAGATACACACCATAAAGTTCCCTCTGGAAAATGTAAATTTTTGTATGCTTTATTGTTCATGCAAATTTTTTCATAATGCTTTACCTAAATAAACAAAATATGCGGTTTATCATAGCTTTAAATAGCTACCTGACCGCTGTGCTGCTTATCCCCAAACATCTAAAACAGGTTATGTTTTTAAACTGTTTATTCTCTTGCAAGAAGGACTATCTAGACTAGGCTACTTATATATATATATTTTTCTTTTACCCCAAAATTATATTCGGGTCTAATTAAATAATATTCGGGGCTTTAGCCCCGAATAAAAAACAGCATAATGACGCCGCTGGTCAATGCATTGTGTGTGTGTGTGTGTGTGTGTGTGTGTGTGTGTGTGTGTGTGTGAATGTGTGTGTGTGAATGAGTGTACTACTCTGTAATTAGCGTGTTTTGGCTTGTTGTTTTTTGTGTGTTAAATCGGAAGAAAGATTTCGAAAAATAAATTTGGCTTGAAGACCCTCTATTTCTCATTCTCGTTCTCTCTTCTCCACGGTTCCATTGTCGCTATTTAGCGCATATGGAAGCAATCTAAAACAAAATGGAGGATGGCCCTTAAAAACAGCACTTAGTATGGTGCAGCATCTTATCCTAGCTCTCTGTGTTGTATTCAGGGAATGAGTTAACCTAGCGATGGTTAATGCTTGGCACTTGGTTCTATGAACATCCTTACTGTACCCACAGAGATATATTGTTGTTTCTCTTTCTCCTGACTAATGGACTTATTGTAAGTCTCTCTGGATAAAAGCGTCTGATACCCAAGCTGAATGGAGACTCCACTGTTGTGTTGTGACGAGTTGGAGGAAATGTCTCCAGAGGACTGAGCTCATGGTCCTCCAGGCGACCAGTGAGAGTAACGGACTGGAGACTGGGTCCAGGTCAGGACCCCTTAGAGACTTGGGACTGAAGACTGGGTCCAGGTCAGGGGGCAGGACCCCTTAGAGACCTGGGACTGGAGACTGAGTCCAGGTCAGGGTCCAGGACCCCTTAGAAAGCTGGGACTGGAGACTGGGTCCAGGTCAGGGTCCAGGACCCCTTAGAGAGCTGGGACTGGAGACTGGGTCCAGTTTGAAAGAGTTAAACTGAAGAAAGGGGAAGAATCATTGGCTGAACACACGAGAACCTTCAGTTGGATCCACTGAGTTGTTTATTACAATTATGCTTCATTAATAAATACAACAGAAAAATAGTCCCTTACATGTACACAACAAATACAAGGACTACAATAATAGAAGAAGAAGGCATTTCAAATTATCAACAGGTGTGCATGTATCTTTAATAACTTAACATGTTCTGATGCCGTTTGCTTCCCAAGAGAACACAAGGAACCAAGATTCAGTTTAAAGTCCTAAACAACATGCAACATTATCCCGTAGACCTCTAGTTCTTTAAATCAGCGTCTTTGTTAGGTTTATGACATAAATGATATTATAGAGCTTAAGTTCAAAACTGTTTGTCTAAAAAAAGGCAAATATTGTAGTATAAAAAACATGTCATTTACCATCAGTTGGTATTGAATATACGTTTAAAAAAACTAAAACATCCATAGCTATCCCTATGGAAGATCTTACAATCCTCTCACTTTCATGGTTTATCTAAAACCAAAAACAGTAGAGAGAGAGAGAGAGAGAGAAGAGAGTGAGACTGAGAGAGACACACAGCGAGAGAGACAGAGAGAGACAAAGAGATACTATAACTGCCACAGAGACACTGAGTTATCAGTCACTGTTGACATTTAATGGTTTTTAAAGAGAGTTGTTTCTTAACTGTTATGGTCTTAACTGTGAAAATTAATGAGTATTCTTGATTGCACTGAGAATCTTTTTCATTTTTTTCCTGCAAAGTTGAACACAGTCAATTTAAAAGTAACCTGTGGCTCCAGATAATCATTGTGTGGCATCTTATTCTTTCCCTCCATACATACCTATTCACTAGTCCGTATCTGAGTACTCTACTGCCCTAGAAGGTTACACACACACACACACACACACACACACACACACACACACACGCTGTGGCATCCCCAGTGGTCGGGGGCTGGGTTCCCCAATAAAGGATGCGCAAGCCTGGTGTCGGAACGAGGGTTTTTATTGAAGGACCGCTCAGGGGAATAAGGAAAATCATGAATCAACTAAGGTGACTTCCGCAATGGGGAAAAGGGGGGTAGGGTCTCCGGCCGGGCCCGTCTTGGTGTCCGGCGTGAATGCTGCTCCCGGCGTCCTTCCGCTATTCCTGGGGGAAAGTATTCCATGAGTCAGGGCATGTCGGTCTCACCTCTGCGTCTCCTTCCTTGACTGCCGTGTGCTCGGCCTTTAATGCCCTCCGCCTTCCCCCAGGTGATCTCACTCCCCCTGATCGTCTGTGCCTGCTTGATTGCAGGGCGGTTCCAGCCGTGTTGGAAGGGATGTATCTCCCTTGCACTACTTGTCCATGGAGGGGGCGCTGTTCCGTGCGTTGACTAGTTTCCTCCCAGTCCGCCGGCGTGGGGTTGCCACATCCTCCCCTCCCGCGCCGTTTTTTTTTTCTACAACCGACACAGAGTCGCTGAGCTCCCCCTCCCCTCTCCCACTGGGGTCCCCCCCCCCCATACCCCGACCCCAGGGAGGAGGTCCTCCTGGGTGAAGGAGGACCAGAAGGTGTGGAGGTGTGTCAGTGTGTCTGAGGACCCTCCTCCACCTGGGGACACTCTGTAGAAGGACAGAGAGCCAGCAGGCCGGTCCAGATACACTCCTACTCTGGTGGAGCCAGCGGGGCGGAGAGGGAGGGCTGTTACTGTATTGTTGTACTGGGCAGAGTAACGACCATCAACACAATCAAGACTCCAGGACTTGTTGTTCAGTCCAAGCTCGCTGTCAGGGCCCCCTCCTCTCCTTGTGATTCCTCTGTATGTCACTCCTATCTCAACCCATCCTTCCCACTCTACCTCCCAGTAACAGCGGCCAGTCAGAGCCTCTCTACCCAACACCTGGGGCCAGTAGTCAAATCTCTCTGGGTGATCCGGATACGACTGGTCCTCTCCAACCAGCGTCACCTTCCTGTTTTCCTCAGACAGAGAGAGGTCTCTGTGGGCCGTGTTGGGGTCCAGTGTGAGTTCACAGGCATCTGAGGGAGAACCAGACATGATGAGCTGCTGAACCGCTCTTCATCCTCATCATCATCATCATCATCATCATCATCATCATCATCATCATCATCATCATCATCACTAGTACTGTTCTCCTGCGCTCTATGTACATATACATAGATATGTACACATACATACATATACATATGTACACATACATAGATACGCACTTCAACATTTACGTTATGAATACATCAACAACAACGTTATGAATACATCAACAACAGTGTTATGAATACATCAACAACAGTGTTATGAATACATCAACAACAGTGTTAAGAATACATTAACAACAGTGTTATGAATACATCATCAACAAACATCTCTCCTTGGATGCAGGACTTACCAAAGACAAGCAGCAGAGCGCTGTGATTGGCCGTGCCAGCGCTGTTGCTCGCCATGCAGCAGACCGTGTTCACGCCATACCCCACCCCTTTGACGAAGAGGAAGCCCCTCTCTACCCAGGCCTCTGATTGGTCGTCTGTGCCGTCCCTCTCCAGGGGCCTGCCGTTGTGGAGCCACTCTGCTGTGGGCTCCGGCATGCCGCCGGCGTGGCAGGTATAGCGGGCCGTTTGGCCCACGGGCAACACGTGGGTAGAGGAGTGGAACTCTGTGATGCTGGGGGCCTCCTCCTCCGTGGGCATCACTGAACCTGAAGAAAGCAGGAGGAGAGGAGTGAACGTTTACAACACGGATCTAGAGATGCAGCGTCAGACACTCCCTTCACTCTGTCCTAACACCTGTCCACTAGAGGGCGACCCAGGGGATTCACCCCCAGTATTCTCGCCTGCCTCTTCATACATGATTGAATATCACAGCAGTGTCTACAAAGATCTCCCAGGGAGAAACCTGACCTCAATAGACCATGATAGAAACCTGACCTCAATAGACCAACATAGAAACATGACCTCAATAGACCACAATAGAAACTAGTGCAAGTGAACCCAGAAAGGGTTGACCCTTGTGACCTGACCTGAGGAGACCACAATAGAAACATGACCTCAATAGACCACAATAGAAACCTGACCTCAATAGACCACAATAGAAACCTGACCTCAATAGACCACAATAGAAACATGACCTCAATATACCACAATATAAACCTGACCTCAATAGACCACAATAGAAACATGACCTTAGTAGACCACGATAGAAACCTGACCTCAATAGACCACGACAGAAACCTGACCTTAGTAGACCACGATAGAAACATGACTTTGGTAGACCACAATATAAACCTGACCTCAATAGACCACAATAGAAACCTGACCTTAGTAGACCACAATAGAAACATGACCTCAATAGACCACAATTGAAACCTGACCTTAGTAGACCACGATAGAAACCTGACCTTAGTAGACCACAATAGAAACCTGACCTTAGTAGACCACAATAGAAACATGACCTCAATAGACCACAATAGAAACCTGACCTTAGTAGACCACGATAGAAACCTGACCTTAGTAGACCACAATAGAAACCTTACCTTTGTAGACCACAATAGAAAGCTGACCTTGGTAGACCACGATAGAAACCTGACCTTAGTAGACCACAATATAAACCTGACCTCAGTAGACCACAATAGAAACCTGACCTTAGTAGACCTAAACACAACAACCATTCAACTCTTAAAGAGTGTATTTACTGTATCTACGGCACAGAGAACAGAAAGGAGGAACCGTTCTCCACTCATGAACACAAACAAAGTCTGCAGACCCTCTTTGTTCAGCTCAGCCTCCAGATGATCCAGGTCTACGCTCTTCTCACAGATCCAGTGGTGCAGTCTGTAACACGGTTCTTCAGACCAGCCGTCCTCCCCTGCCACGACACAGTCTCTTGCTCCGCCGTCATCGCGTGGTTTGACGTGTCTCCAACTGAGAACCACGAGGAGGAGACAGAGGAGGTCACTCTGTCACTCTCAGAGAAGAGATGCTGCTGAATAGAGTCTTCAGCCTTACCTTGAGGTCATGGGGGTACCATCCACCCACTTGAAGGTCCCCTCTGTCTCTCGATCACTCAGTCCAATCCAGGAAGGACCCATCAATCTGCTGACAAACACCTGTTTCCAAAGGTAATAGCATCTGTTGTCATGACCACAAAGTACACACACACACACCAGACACACACACAAAATCTCTCTCTCTCTCTTACTTATTCACTCACACAAACAATATGTCTCTCCAACACACACACACACACACACACACACACACACACACACACACACACACACACACACACACACACACACACACACACACACACACACACCAGTTCTTCTCTGCTGTTGATGACCACCAGGTCTGCCTTCCTCTGCAGACAGTCTTCTCTACTGGCCCTCCAGCCCTTCTTAGTAGTAGAAATAAGGTAGAAACTCTTGTCGTGAAACATCCAGCCCTGAAGTGTAAATTCATCTGTTGAATGTAAAAGAAAATCCTGAACAAACAGAGAACTGCTTATCTTACGGTCTTCTCACAACCCTGAGACCTGACCTTAACAGACCACATAGAAGCATGACCTTAATAGACGACAATAGAAACCTGACCTTAGTAGACCACAATATGAATCACAAAAGCAGAGGGTGTTTTTGAAATGAATGTTAATGACACGATTGATTTAATAACTTGGATAAAACCCTCACCGAGTTCACCCAGTAAGTGCTCTCTCCCCTCCCTCCAGGGTGACGGTGAGTCTAGAACAGAACAGAGGAATACAGAAGATAAGAGCTCTAAAACAGAACGACATCGTCTCTAAACATCACAAGACCCACAGCCAACCAAACACAAAGTCCATAATATTAATACTAATTCAAATAGCAATAACTATAGTCATCAATATCATTATCGTTGCTATTGTTTTTATATTAATATTATTCATATTAGTAACACAAATTCTAACAAAAACAATAATGATCATTATCATTGCTATTATTGCAACAAGAGGTTGGGCTCAACCTCTAGTTGTAATTAAACCCATAGCTATAATGTGGAAACCCCAGTCGATATTGTATTTCATTTCTGAGCGCATAATATAATAACATTTTGCCTATAATGTTACAACGTATAACATTTCGGTTCAGCTATTACGTAACGAAGCAAGCCTAATAATTGTCTCTTTAGTTATGAACTGAGCATCCTTTGTTCATTGTCCCCCACGGCCGATAACCACCGCTGTCTCCACCTGTTGTGGAAGAGGGAGAGACGTGGAGAACCCGACGGTCGGTTCATTATATTGTAATGACCACGGAAGAGGCAGTGGATGAAGTATTGATTAGACAGAGATTTATTAGATACCACCGCCAATAAACCGTTGGAACACACAAGACCGGTAACCATAGCAACGGCGGTAAACAAACCCCTCGAAGCCCAATCCCCACGCGCTGCGGCCATCCGGAGCTCACACAGCTTTTGGCCCTGATATTATATATTAAATTATATAATATTATATACTATTATAGAGCTCCGGGAGGGCAAACGGCAACAATCCCTTTCTCCTCCATGCTGCGGTTCAACCCGGACTGCACTGCAGGGAACGGTTGGTCGGTTGAACGCTGATTGGCTGTTACGTTACGTCCCTCAGTGGCCACGCTGTTGAACGCTGATTGGCTGTTACGTTACGTCACTCAGTGACCACGCTATTGAACGCTGATTGGCTGTTACGTTACGTCCCTCAGTGGCCACGCTATTGAACGCCGATTGGCTGTTACGTTACGTCACTCACTGGCCACGCTGTTGAACGCTGATTGGCTGTCTTTGCTGGCGGCAAAGTTGAAATATTTCACCTCGAGCGAAACTGTCGCGCTGCAAAACCACGTCCACGCGCTCGCCCGTGCCGGGCAAAAGTGTCGCGCTTTAAATCAAATCTTGTCGCGGGTTTTCTGTAGCGAAAAATTTGCCCGATTCACGTCTCTACGTTGACGATGTACGGAACCGTGTCACCCCTTCGCGTTTGGTGTGAACGCTCCTTCACTTGTGCGACAGGCCTGCTATTATATAGCAGGGAGATGTTTAAAAACATAACGTCTTACCTGGGCGAGTGTAGCTGCGGTGTGTGCGCGTGCGTGTGTGTTCTTACCTGCGTGTGTGTCGATGGCGGAGCCGTTATGTTTAAAGGCATAACCTCTTACCAGGGCGACTGTGTCGCTGCCTTTGTCTTGACGTGCGGTGTGCACATGTGTGTCTGTGCTTCCGTGTATGTTTGTGCGTTGTGTGTAAATTTCTGAGCACAATATATAATAACATTTTGCCTATAATGTTAAAACAAATAACATATTGGTTCACCTATTACGCAATGAAGCAATTTTAATAATTTTCTCCTTACTTCATTAAGCAAGCATAATAATTTTAAGTTCGCCACATTTGTATATCAGAAGATTCGACCCTGAGGGTGATTCACACTTGATGCTTTAAATGCGGACATCGATGTCATTCAGACATCAGTAGAATCAAGGGGGGTGGGCTTGCAAGGGGCGGGATATGACGTACGGTCTAAGTTCGCAAGAGGCGGGATAACTGCGGCCGCTGACACTGTATTTTATTTTGGTTTGACCGCAAACAGCACAGAGGCAGAACGGGCAGAACTCAACGCCATCATCTTAGATGATACTGCAACAATGCATCATATATTCCGTTGCATTCACAACATCCGAAGCATCGATCTATGAAAGATTTGAGCACGAGTTAGAGACAAATTGAAGAAAAGAAAAAAAGGCGTCGCGAACGAGTGTTACCGGAGAAGGAGAGCGTATTTTATTGCTTAAAGGTCCCATGGCATGAAAATCTCACTTTATGAGGTTTTCTAACATTAATATGAGTTCCCCTAGCCTGCCTATCGTCTCCCAGTGGCTAAAACTTGTGTTCGGTGTAAAACGAGCACTAGGTATCCCGCTCGTATTTGGAAAAATGGAAGCTCAGGCGTGCTAATTTGGAATGTGGCCCCATATGTCGTCATAAGGGGCCAAGTTACCTCCCCTTTCTCTGCCTCTGACAATGAGCTACGACCGTGCGAGCGCCACATGTGTGGCGCTTTGTAGTTGCGATAACCGTTCTGCTTTGATGTTATGGCGCATAAAACGTCGGTTCATTGACGTCTCTGGTATTTCCACAACGAGACTGTAGTTGGGGTTATCTCCGCCATGGTTGAGAAGGAATTGGGGGAAAGGAACTTTGGCTTTGACTCCCTGAAGTACATGAACCACGACATGGAGGAGAAAGGGATTGTCTCCCACCGGTGCCCCGCTGCCGCGAGGCACCACCACCACTTAGCACCACCGCCACATAGCACCACCACCACTTAACACCACCACCACATAGCACCACCACCACATAACACCACCACCACATAGCACCACCACCACCACATAGCACCACCGCCACATAGCACCACCACCACATAGCACCACCGCCACATAGCACCACCACCACATAGCACCACCACCACATAGCACCACCACCACATAGCACCACCACCACATAGCACCACCGCCACATAGCACCACCGCCACATAGCACCACCACCACATAGCACCACCACCACATAGCACCACCGCCACATAGCACCACCGCCACATAGCACCACCACCACATAGCACCACCGCCACATAGCACCACCGCCACATAGCACCACCGCCACAAAGCACCACCGCCCGGCAGCTGGCAGCGGGCGGCGGGCAGCGCACGGTTCAGTCTACTTCAGATTGATGTGGAAGTGGAAGAACCAGAGACGTCGGAGAACCCGACGCAGTCGTTTGTAATTCATAATATCGTCTGGAGGCGCACACAGCTTTTGGCCGTGATAATATGTATTATATGATATAGATTTCTATGTATTATATGATATTATTTAGATATAGAGCTCCAGGACTGTAACGCAAGTGTTGTACACTTCCTTGTCATTTGGATAACCGTTCTGCTGTTGGTGTTATGGCGCATAACACGTCGGACTCTCGTCTCGGGTATTTCCTCAACGAGACTCGTAGTGGGGGTTATCTCAGCCATGGTTGAGAGAAATTGGGGGAAAGGGACTTTGGCTTTTCCCCCTGAAGTACATGAACCACGACATGGAGGAGAAAGGGATTGTTGCACGTGAATGTCTCCCGCTTGAGCCCCGCTTCCCGCTGCCGAGGGACCACCGCCTCGGCGCTGCAGGAGGCGGTGGTGGACAACCGCGGTCAACAATCCCTTTCTCCTCCATGTCGTGCTTCAGTCTACTTCAGATTGTTGTGGACGTGGAAAAACCAGAGACGTCAGAGAACCCGACGCGGTCGTTTGAGATTCTTAATATCGTCTGGAGGCTCACACAGCTTTTGGCCCTGATAATATATATTATATGATTTAGATATCTATATATAATGTGATATTATTTAAAAATAGAGCTCCAGGACTCCCGCCGGAGCACCCAGAGTGTTCTAGAATATTTACATAACACGGCCAAAGGCTGTGTGCGCCTCGCCATTGCGATACATCCACTGTAAACAGAGCGCATGGTACCGTGGCTGCAAGCTGCTCAGGGCCACACCCCCACCCTCCTCCTTGCCCCGCCTCTCTCCTCCTCATTTGCATTAAAGCTGCAGACACTGAAGCGGCGCGTTTGGGGAAAGCTCAATGTGCGACTGGCTCGTAGTGGCTGTAATTCTGCACCACGGCTGAATTTCGGGAACGTCTTTAAATACTGTGTTTGGGGCCTACTAATATCTATATTAAAGCATCCACAAAGTAGCATGCCATGGGACCTTTAATTTCCCATAGCACAAACACTGGGACAAATGCAGTTGATTTCTTGTATAAACAGGGTGAGAAAACAGGGAGTGGAAGGACGGGACCATGTAATGTTCAGTTAACTGTTGGGTTACAGGGCTAATTGTTTAATGGAAAGTGTAGTATACTATGCATACGAATCAATCATTCAATAGGTTTTACTGTTATTCAGGGCTCAAAGTGTATTGATACTTAAAGAATGCACGGCAACTACTATTGGTTAGTTGAAAATAATAATAAACAGCTGAAAATTGAGTTCAAGTTACAACAGCTAAGGCAGCAACCTGCCTAACTATAGTAAACTAAAGCACGGGCTTGTGTGGGGGGGGGGGGGGGGGGTGTGAGGGCAAGATTGCAGATTGTACATTGGCTACCTGACGTGGGGGATGTGTTGTTTTTTTTGCTAACAGAAGAATGCATCATTGAGATTAAACATCTCTTCAAGTGATCTGGCCAAGACAGGCAGCAGTAGCCTACAGTCACACATAGCCTACACATGAAACATAAGAAAAATAAAACAACTAAAACAGTCGGCCGGGGGGAGGGGGGATTTCTATATCGCAAGACATTTCGGGAGGCTCAGGAGGTGGATAATGCTTAAAGAAAAATAACGTTTTGCAAAAAAGCGTCTATGATAGACATAAGGCTCAGGTGGGAGAGTGTGTCGACGGCGGGGCGGTTATCTCAATCTTGCCGTTGTCTTGAAACATCTGCATCCGCGTGTGTGCAGTGTGTGTATGCACGTGCATGTGTGAGCGTGCGTGTGTGCATGTGTGTGTGGTGTGTGTGTATGCGGTGTTCTGCGCTGCCCTTGTCTTGAAACGTCTGCATCAGCGCGCCCGTGTGTGCAGTGTGTGTCCGTGTGCGTGTGTGTTCGTGCACGTGTGTGTGGATTGTGTGTGTGTGTGTGTATGCAGTGTTTATATGTGCGTGTGGTGTATGTGTGCTAACCCTATTATTATCACTGAATCTAACAAAAACAATATGTATCATTATCATTGCTGTTATTACAGTCATTAATATGATTATACTGTATTGTAATTCTATTCAGGATGATATGATTTAGACTCACTGAAGCGCAGGGAGATGAGGAGAATACTCAGCAGTCCGATGCTCACAATGACAGTGATGTGAAACCATAGAGCTGTTCAGGAGTAGGACACACACACACACACACACACACACACACACACACACACACACACACACACACACACACACACACACGGTCACTTTGGCAAAAAAAGTAATTATTTCTTTTAAATACTCTATAAAGGGGCACCTACCAAATCTTCTCTTCCTGGTCTCCTCCCAGTCCAAAGACGTGTCCTCAGGTTCCTCAGAGAGTCCAGGGTCCGGTTCAG